>NC_069002.1:13902830-13903907 GCF_001194135.2 Octopus bimaculoides | reverse complement strand
ATATATATATATATATAGCATGTGTGCATGGACTCAACATAGCGAAATAGTTGGTCTCGCGTTCAATCACACTGCGCAACATCTTGGCCTTACAATCTTTTATCATAGCCCTGGATCAACCAAAATTTTATGAGAGAAGTTGTGGAAACGGACATTGTTACCAAAGAACCTGTCATATCCTACGGGATGTCACACTGGTTCTTCCTGAGAATTACGTCAAGGGCTGTAAGTGTCTGCGGAATATTCACCCACATTCAACTCCTAACATGCTATTTCACTGAACAGCAAGTTCAGTTGATCTGCTGAAAGTTGAACTACAGAATGCTCATCGTCATCACCGACGGAAACTCACTTATCTTGTAATATATACATACACGTACAGACATATATGCATATACAATCATACACGTACATACATGTATGCACACATATATTCATATATATATTTATGCATGTTTGTATGTATGTATGTATGTATGTGTGTAGAGTGGTGAGTGTTTGTATGTGGGCGTATGGTGAGGGCTACGGAAAAAGAGGGACGGATAACAGAATCTTGAATGAAAGCAAAATGCCGGACAGAAGAATAAGAAGCAGACAAGCTAGATAGAGAGATAGACAGATAGAGTGGTAGAGAAAAAGTGAGAGAGAGATGTAAGTGGAATATTGAATTGAGTGTTGACAAACCGAAGTTAAAGTGGAGGGTATATAAATGACAAATTAGGTTCTATTGAAGATTAGTTAGAACTGATAGTTCACAACGTTTCGTTTCTTTGTTATCGTCCGCTAAAGGTCACTGGAAGGAATCGCACAATTGCCTCAATTCCTTTCTTTCATTCATTCATTCATTTTTTCATTCATTCATTCTTTCTTTCGTTCTTCTTTCTTTCTGCCATTCTTGCTCTTTATTTCTTTCTTTCTTTCTTTCTTTCTTTCTTTCTTTTCAAAAATTTTTTTTGCGTTTCTTTTATATTTAATAAAAGTGTCGTCGTTTTTAATTTTTTTTTTCCTTCCACAAAATTTCTTACATTTTCTTTTTCTAAACACATACACACACTCACCCATATATATATATATATA
>NC_069002.1:13900429-13902115 GCF_001194135.2 Octopus bimaculoides | reverse complement strand
ATATGCATATGTGTATATCTGTATTTGTATTTTTATATGTGTGTTTGCATGTGTGTCATTTTTTTCTCCTTTATTGACCTTAGCGAAAATAATAATGGGAAAAATTTCCATATATATGTGTGTGTTTGTGTGTGTTTGTGTGTGTTTGTGTGTATGTGTTTATGTAAGTATGTATGTATATATATGCAGATATTTGAAGTAAAATAAAGATTAAAATGATTTACCTAAGGACGTGCGCACGCATATACACTTACATACAACACATAACATTGTCTCTTTTACGCACACACACACTATCTCTCTCTCTCTCTCCCTCTTTCTCTCTCTCTCTCCCTCTTTCTCTCTCTCTCTCTCTCTCTCTCACACACACACACACACACACACACACACACATATAGGCGTTCAAGAATGAGTCTTTTAAGAATAAGATTTAAACAAACAAGCGACAGAGATGAAGGATGTGTAAAGTAATGGACGATTCGGGGAAGAGAAAAAGGATGGGATGAATGTTTACAACAATATTAAGAAATGTAGGTCAGGCGGGGAGCCACCACATGGTTGCTTGACACGCCAAAAATAGCAGTTAGATCTTTCTCAAATTACTCCCTACTCTCTCGGGAAAGGAAAAAAGTCTACGTTGCACATATAAAATCATATCGTTCTTCTAAAAATGAGGAGATGGTCACTACTGGAATCCCATTGATCATAATTAGCCTTGCTAAATCAGAGCTAAACAATAATGTTTATGCGATTATTTGATCTACAACAAACTCTGCCTGAAATCATACGAATAAACAAAGGACATCTTCTATAATGTAGCCTTAGTTTATGATACTGTGTATCTGAAAACAAAACAGGATGTTCGTGCATGGAATGTCTTCAATGATAAATCTTGTAGATTAAGGACGACTTAAAGTGAAATAGCAATAACAAAGATAGACAAGCATTCTTTCAGTAAGTCGTCAAGGAAGCTAGAAATAACAGCAAATTCCCTCAAATCACATTTTTACCAATCTTGGACATTGTAATTCTAAGTATAAAAATTGGATGGCCACGTTAATACTGCTGACCTGGGGTTAAACAAGAACCGTAAGGGAATCTCTACAGTATCACTCGACCTGCAAAATATCACCCACATCTTCAAATCCTCTTTTAAAAAGGAGGACTTTGGAAAATGTGATAACTGGAAAAAACGAGATCCAGTAAAGTTTGAATAATCCGATATTTTCTATAGTCCGGCAAACTTGGTTGTCCGGTGCTATTTTCTACCCTCCTGTAATCTTTCCTTCTAAGCACTATCATCCCTCCCCCCACTCACGCCATCATTTTTTACATCTAAGTTGGAAGATCATTGACCAGCGCTTAATTACTTTGTATCTACCTTTATTCATCTATATTTTGTCCATTCATTACTGAAAACATCGTCCAATGTCAAAGAATATAACATATTTGGGAAAAGGGCTGAAAGAAAGCATGTAACATTCACAATGCTCACAGAAATTGAAATATTACAGCGTTTTCAAGGACCTGGAAACCAAAGCATTATTGTTTGTTTGTAGATAAACAGGTTCTTTTAAGGAGGCGAGCTGGCAGAATTGTTTGTAAATTTAAATCTCGAAACCCATCTTTTGCATGTAATTGTATTTGACGAGTTAGCAGAGAACGTTTAAATAAACGACTGAAAAT
>NC_069002.1:13898640-13900419 GCF_001194135.2 Octopus bimaculoides | reverse complement strand
TTCCTTCATTGTGAAAAGTGCAATGATATAGAGAAGAGGAGTAAGATTTTTTTTTTCTCTCTCTAATGCGAGTTACAAATATTTCAGAATGTAGAAAACGATAAAATGACAGAAAATTACGAAAAAGAAAAATATATCATTGTAGTGGGTGTTGCTTTTCCAAAGACACGGTGAGTGGCGGAGAGTGGGGTGGAGAGACACATTTAAAATACATGGATTTTTTTAAAGTTTTGTTTTAAAAAGCTTCCCTTCAGTGTTTTGCAATGCGTGGAAAAAAGGAAAAATCCTGACAAAAACGGGGAAATCCCAATACATGTGGGATAGCTATTCCGAAAGTCTTCTTTTCCAGTTTCCAGTAACCACAATGAGTAATATTTTCTGCATTTTTGACTTTGAGAAAAAAATGTTTTTGAAAATGCTCACTACCGAACAAAAACTACATCAGCTAAGCAAATGACATTCTCTAAATGCATTAAAAACACTAAAACATATTAACAGTATTTCAGAAAATTATCTCCATTCTTTTTGAGCATATAAACGGCAAATTTAGACGAGGCAAACTGAACAAGACAAGATAAGGTAAATGCCTCCTCAATTCTCCAGGATTACATTTGAAACAAAAAAAAACATATACATCAATATCCATTCTTAGACACCACAAAGATCAGAAATTCAACAAAAGATTAAAATATCTAGGTCAAATGAAAAAGAATCATGTAAAAATGGCACGATAAGAAATTAACGAAACTCGACTAAATCAAAACATTCAGCATAAAATATTCTTTATAGCTTCTTCACAATCTGCTGGAGTAGCTCTTTGCAGAATTCTAGTTTAAACACTCCATATAAACCCTTATAACTTTTTTTTTATTTTTTGAAAATTTCAAAAACAATTTGCCAATTTGTGTTCTACAAACGGGAATTGATACGGGAATTGCAGGATAATGTGCCATATCACAGTGCTAAGATAGTTGAGGAGGTACTTGAAATTGGAAACATTACTGTGGTGCAGTGGCCAGCTCAGAGCCCTGACCTTAATCACATTAAAAACTTATGGAAGATACTTGATGATAAGATCAGAGAGCACTGACCTGCGAATGTTACGATTTTGTGGGTAAAGCGTCAGGAAGAACGGAATAAAATTACGTCAGAAGAATGCGAGAAATTGGTCAAATCCTGTGGATGGTTATGAGCTGAGGTCATTAAAATTAAAGGAATGTACACATCTTATTAATATATTAATGTGGATAGCGTGAAGGCGCATGGCTCAGTGATAAGAGCGTCAAGCTTACGATCGTGAGGTTGTGAGTTCGAATCCCCGACCGGGCTGCGTGTTATATTCTTAAGCAAGGCACTTCATTTCACGTTGCTAAAGTTCACTCAGCTGTAGAAATGAGTTGCGATGTCACTGGTGCCAAACTGTATTAGTCTTTCCCTTTCTCCTTGGATAACACTGGTGGCGTGGAGAGGGGAGAGCGGTATGCATGGGCGACTGCTGGTCTTCCATAAAACAACCTTGCCCGGACTTGTGCCTGGGAGGGTAACTTTCTAGGTGCAATCCCATGGTCAGTCATGACCCAAGGGGGTCTCAGCAATGTGGATAGTAAACATTTCTGGCAAAATTTTGATTTCTTAAATTTTATGTCATGCATTCTCTAATTTTGTCCTTCTTGTATTTTTCAAATTAACATTTTTTTTTTTATCATAAATTATTTTGTTATTAATCACTTTCCACGAAATTCATTGTAGATAATGAACATACTTTAAAGTATATACAGT
>NC_069002.1:13894430-13898518 GCF_001194135.2 Octopus bimaculoides | reverse complement strand
TATATATATATATATATGCATGTATATTTATATACATATATATGTATATATATATACACACACACATCTGTGTTTGCATGTGTATTATATAAACGTGCCTTGTTTGATTCATTTTCATAAACTCTGTGTATGTATGTGTGTGTATGTGTGTGTGCGTGTGTGTAGTGTGTGTAGTGTGTGTGTATGTGTGCGTGCGTGTGCGTGTGTGCGTGTGGGTGTGTGTGTGTGTGTGTGTGTGTGTGAGTCACGTCTCTTTTGTTCTTTTTTCTTCCTTTTTATCAATGTTTAACTAAAGAAAATTCCTGATTCTTCCTTTTATAACTCCACACAAACTGACAACTCGGCTTAGGGGCTTGTTTTTTTTCCGTTATATATTTTTCGTCAGCATCAAGCAACAGATTCTTTTCTCTGCTGCTTCATATCCTCATTAATATCTGTTGTTTTTCATCGTGAGGTATCTAGCGGGAACAACAGAGAAACGCGATAGAAAAACATTATTCCATACTTTATAACTAACTCATTTTTTTTATGGCTTAATCAGAATGAGGACAATTGTAAAGTTTCCATGACATATTCAGTAAAGAAGAGGAAGAAAAGAAAATCATAATGCATGGATTGGTGCAGTCGGACACACACACATGGAGATAACGAAGAATTATCCGCAAAACGGAGTTCAAATCTGAGAGCTTGCCCCTCCTCTAAAATTCCTCAACGGTCGGGTGATGACCTTTAAATCAACAGCGACTAGGTTCACCACCCAAGGACAAGCATAATCCAACCAACTGGAATCTCGCATTTTAATATATACAGTAATCCCTCACCAAATCACGGCTCACCTTTCGCGCACTCAGTACATCACGGATTTTTCTGGAAAATATATGTAAATTTATATCGCGGACTCCTTAATATATCGCGGGTTTCTGTGGCCAATAGGTATTTATATTTTTAGATTTTGATTATTTCTGTGGGAGGTTTTTGTAACGTAACACCCGTGATATGTACGCATGCGTGTATAGATTATTTGCAAACAACTTGTAAATGCAAGTGTTACCAGTTCAAAGCTGCGTATACTGGATATTAATAGACTTAGGGGTCATCAGGAGAGAACGTGCACCGTTTCAGGGCCTTCCACTCAACGGCATTATTGCAGGTTTTGCCTTATTAAAAATTATGGACCTTAAAGCGACCCCCGTCATCCTATATCTGGAAAGCATTGTCCACTTGTCTCTGGTGGAAAATTTCTCGCCACTGGATACAATGATTGAAAGTCGCTTTAGCAATCTTCGAGAAGTAATCCCTGTTGACAGGAGCTGATTTACAACAGCTGCATGTAAACAGAATCTGTAAATTTACTGTAACATTACAACTTCCCTACCTATATAAAATGCATTCTACCATTTTCATTCGCAATATCATGTGATACATCATACATCATATATCTCGAGTGTATGTGTCAGGACGGAGTGAATCACTAACTGTTTTTCGATAATTATAGCCAGTACTTTCGAATCTGTAAACGAGAATACATACATTATATCTATCTATCTATCTATCTATTTATCTATCTATCTATCTATCTATCTATCCCGCTCGCTAGGTCAACTGCTTACACAATATTCTTTTAGCTCATCGTCTGTTTTTAACCAAATCAAGTGGCTTACCTTCTCCACTGTAGTCTGGATATCACTCATGGTAGTACTTGCTTTACGTTTAGTTAGGCCTAACGACAACCATTGCCTCATACTGCTTCCAAGGAATTTTCTACATCCAACTTCTATTGGATAATGTTCTGCTTTGCGGTCTGCGCCTTCACATTCCTCGAAATGTCCATAACAGCTAACCTTTCGAATCTGAACTGTGTTCATGCCATCTTCAAAGGGAACCGTCAACTCGACCAGATTTACCACTTTCTTTTCTTCACATCACGTGACAATTTTTGGTTTCTTCATAACTGCACTTAGAAAGAATCATTGGCACTCTGACAAATATGCATCCACTTTCCAGTAACCGTTCCACTTTTCATCGTTCATAGGAAGTTTCTTCTTGAAACAGATCTGCTTTCCTGGACACAAAGTGAAATCCCTGGCTGGTTTCTTGCTTCTGTTGATTAGAGCAATTTGGTTCTTTGTAATATTGAAGATCTTAAGACTCAAATTGTGTCTTCATGTATATCTGTCCAACGCCAATAAACAGTTAAGAATGTTTCAATGTTCTTACTTTACTGCATCTGCATTTATCACTCTTTGATCTCTTGTATTTCACCAGGTTTGTAGGGGATGGCAAGGCATCATTGGATGAACGAATTAACGAAAAACTTAGTCCATATTTCATTCCAACTTTTTATCTTAATTACATGCTCTTCCTATCTTGTCATCTGTCCTTGTTCAAAGCATTAAATCAAATGAAGCTCTTCTCTCAGCTTCCCTTACCTTGACACTTATTAACAATTCTACGTCCTCACTGTATCACACTTTAAAATGGCCTGAAAGAATTTGAGCCAAGTCAATGTCCTTCAAATCAATTTGTGTGGCACCCAACGTGTCTCGGTGTTTAGGTGAAGACAGGGTATCATCAGTTTCTGCTTCTGCTTTCCACTTCCTGGTGGATCACGACTGATATCTCTGTCCTTTGACTCTCTTACCATCGTCAATGTTCGTACCTTCCCTATCCTTCCCTACTTTATAAATTGATGTCGCTGGAAATTGCAATGAGCCTCTTTTACGATTAAAAACTGAGCTGTTCATTACGAAAGGTAGACCTAACTATTTCCTAATGAACACATTTACATATTTCGTCCCCCCACCACCACCATCACCACTACCACTACCACCGGACATTTCCATTGCTTTTATAAACTGTTCTTCTCCTTCTTTAATTGCTTCCTTTTGCCAATTGTGTCCCATATATTTGCATCCGAAAAGTTCAATTTCAATGTTGTATACAGAGCTACCAAGCTTCCCTAGTTTCTCTACTGTATGTACGGTCATTTTATATAACTCTTTACATACCTTCCTTTCAAACTCTTTATATTTTACTTTTTCAGTAGCAGACGGCCACAGAACGCTCGGTTTCTTATGAGCACTATCTGATGCATCAGTCTCATAACCTGTAATTCCATTTAAGGAAGCAGCTTTTGCTGCAGCATTTGTCAATCCGCTGTTGTGTGCAGCTGGAGATGATTTGCCGCATGTTTTACGATCAGATGATTCACACAAGTTCTCTACCTATATAATGCATTCCGGCATTTGCATTCTTGGTCTACTCCTATGTGCCCTGTCGGTTTTATATGTATATATATATATATTGGAGCACGTGTGGTTGTGTGGTAAGAAGCTTGCATTAAGGCGGCGAGCTGGCAGAAACGTTAGCACGTTGAGCGAAATGCTTAGCGGTATTTCGTCTGCCGTTACGTTCTGAGTTCAAATTCCGCCGAGATCGACTTTGCCTTTCATCCTTTCAGTGTCGATAAATTAAGTACCAGTTACGCACTGGAGTCGATGTAATCGACTTAATCCCTTTGTCTGTCCATGTTTGTCCCTTCTGTGTGTAGCCCCTTGTGGGCAGTAAAGAAATAAGAAGCACGCTTCGCAACCACATGATTCAAGGTTCAGTCCCTCTGCGTGGTACCTTGGGCAAGTGTCTTCTACTATAGCTTTGGGCCGACCAAAGCCCTGTGAGTAGATTTGATAGACAGAAACTGAAAGACGCCCATCGTATATATGTGTGTGTATGTGTGTGTGTGTGTGTGTGTGTGTGTATGTGTGTGAGTATGTGTGTGTGCGTGTGTGTAAGTGTGGCTTTGTGTCTATGTTTGTCCTCCCACCATCGCTTCATAACCGATGCTGGTGTGTTCAATTCCCCTTAACTGAGCGATTCAACAAAAGATGCCGTAGAAATAAGTACTAGGCGTACAAAGAATAAGTCCTGGGGCCGATTTCTTCAACTAAAACCCTTTAAGGCGGTGCTCCAGCATGGCCGCAGTCAAATGACTGAAACAATAAAAGCATAACAAAATAGAATAAAAGATATATATATATATGTATGTATATATACTCTACACATACACATATATAACACTCTACACACAC
>NC_069002.1:13892298-13894112 GCF_001194135.2 Octopus bimaculoides | reverse complement strand
ATAGATAGATAGATAGATATAATGTATGTATTCTCGTTTACAGATTCGAAAGTACTGGCTATAATTATCGAAAAACAGTTAGTGATTCACTCCGTCCTGACACATACACTCGAGATATATGATGTATGATGTATCACATGATATTGCGAATGAAAATGGTAGAATGCATTTTATATAGGTAGGTAAGTTGTAATGTTACAGTAAATTTACAGATTCTGTTTACATGCAGCTGTTGTAAATCAGCTCCTGTCAACAGGGATTACTTCTCGAAGATTGCTAAAGCGACTTTCAATCATTGTATCCAGTGGCGAGAAATTTTCCACCAGAGACAAGTGGACAATGCTTTCCAGATATAGGATGACGGGGGTCGCTTTAAGGTCCATATTTTTTAATAAGGCAAAACCTGCATTTTTGTGACATGTTAAACTATGGAGCTTTTCGTTCAATGATATTCTGCATTATTGGATGGCAAACAAATTATGCTTTCTGACTTTCAGATGTATTGTGACAAAGATTTTAAATTTTCCGTTCTTTTATCTGAATGAATAAATGAAGACATTGAGGGAAGCGTTTCTTGAAGGTGTTCGCAGCTATATCTGATTAATTCCTTTCATTACCGTCCAGGAATGTTATGTTTGCTCGGTATGTGAACCTACTTACTCAGATCTTCCGAGCGAGCAAATAGATGGTTTTGCAGGGTTACGAGTCAACTGATGAGGTAGTGGTTGTGTGAGAGTGTGTTTACAGTTACAATACTTGATTTGAAAGACTGTGTTGTCCATGCAAGTGTTAGTGATCTTAGCGGTGGGGGTGTTGAAAAACTTATGATAAATGAGCGCGTATTTGGAAATGTTTTATTAGTTTTTGGTAACTTCTAGGTTGCAAGTGGGGTTTAAACTCGATTATTTTTCTCATCTTTTTTCAGCGCCTCAGCAGGGAAGAAAACGAATAATAAGGTGAAGTTGATCTTGGTAGAATTTGAACTCAAAACGTAAAGAATCGGAATAAATAAGGTGAGGCATTTTGTCTAACGTTATCACGAGTGTACCTGAGTTCCTATCATAGGTAGATGGACCGAAATTTTATGGAAGTACAATTCAGTAAATTAACACCCGTATATGACTGTTATTGATCCAAAAGGATGAACGATAAAAGAAAAAGTGTGTATAGGGTATTTGAATTCAGAATCCACCAAAGTTGACTTGCTTTTCTCATTTCAGTCTCGATAAAATACATAACTTTTCATGTACTACTCAAATCGATCTAATCGATTTGACTCATCTCACAAATACTTCCTGATTACTTACTTATTTTTTTCAGTTTGAAAGGACGACGACATATCTGTAACAAAGAATGAAGAAGCGAATCGAATATGAACTATTTCAAAATTAACAATGAAAAACAGGAAATGGAATATATAGTATGTTAGTACTCAAATAACAGACACCATAATAATAATAATAATAATAATAATAACTGGTAGACAGGGGGTGATATAAAGACCGATACAGACAAATATATAAGCAACATGATCATAGGACGTACTTGTATACCCCATGTACAATACAAGTACTAAGTAATAATATATATATATATATATATATATACATTTACATGTGTATGCACACAAACATATGCCTGTATGTGTTTGTCTATATGTACATGTCTATATATATGTGTGTGTATGTATGTATGTATGTATGTATGTATGTATACATACATCTATGTATGTAAAATGTGACGTACAATCAATGCATGACAATACAGAAAAATAGCATGAAGGTACTTGAGCGTGTGTGTGTGTGTGTGTGTGT
>NC_069002.1:13879208-13881664 GCF_001194135.2 Octopus bimaculoides | reverse complement strand
TATATATATATATATATACATATATACAATTATATATATATGTATATATATATATATAATATATATATATATATATATACATCATATACATACAGATACTATATGCATACATGTGTGTATGTAATCAATTCATTGGGAGTACCTGGCGATATGACATTAGGTTACTTATGTACACGATAAAATTAAGCTGTATCGCTCGTACGAATTTTGAAGGATTTACCAGTCCGCTTTATTGTGCAGGTGAGATACACATTACGGTGAGGTTATAATTAATTCTGAACAGCAATAGCTCAAGGAATAATTCCTATTTCTATGATAGTTCAAATATTAACGTTTCAAAATGGAGGAGCGGATTTCGGCTGGCGGCATCTTGTAGAACTTGTCACTTACCAATCACGTTTGCAGGGACAGAGGTATATTAATTTAAAAACAAGAGTTCCTTGTATACACATAAACGTGAAGTTATATAGGTGTATGTTTATATCTATTTATGCATGTGTGCGTATGGATATATATATATATATATATAAACACACATATACATACATACATACATGCGCATGTAAGTGTGTGTATGAATGACAGTTTGAATACTATATGTGTGTATGCATATATATGTATGAGTGCATGTATGTATGATTTATATTTGTATACATACATAGTGACACACACACATACACATACACTCACACACGTATATATATATATATATATATATATGCGTGTGTATGTATGTATATATACTTACCTCTATATAACTACCTAACCTCCATTAACAATAAGATTATGTCTGTGAGGGAAGACATTCTTTAGACTTTTTATTTCTCAAGGTTGGCTTGTTGCTGCTACCTGAAGAATGTCTTTAATTTTATTCGTTTTAGTTGCATGTCTTCCGGCTCCCACGTGGGGCTGAAACAATAAACCTCTTAAACTATGAAAACATAATTATTGAAATCAAATTATTGAAATATGATTTACTGTTACTATGGATGGGTAGATAAGATACAGAGAGAGGTGAGTTGATAGATTAGATAGATAGACAGACAGACAAACAGATAGATAGATAGATAGATAGATAGATAGATAGATAGATAGATAGATAGATAGATAGATAGATAGATAGATAGGTAGATAGATAGATAGATAGATTCATGCATACATACATACACATATGTAACGATATATAAATATGTGTATGCGTGTGCGTGTGCCTATATGCATTTGTATATGTGTGTGTGTGTAAGTGTCGTGCATGTGTATGTGTGTGTGTATGTGTTGTGTATGTGTGCGTGTTTTTATTTTATTTTCTGGCTTTATTTTCAAATTACTCACCAACAGACAAAGAGCTGTTTCCTAATCCAAAACCAAAACTCTTTTATTGGAATGTAGACATCAGCTTGATAGTTATGTGTCATGGGTGGGTTGATAGATGGATGCATGGATGCATGCATGGATGAGTGGATGGCTGGAAGTTACTATGTGCGTATTTTTATATATATGTAGTGAAGGTGTATGTCCTAGTGGTTAAAATGTTGGTCTCTCGATGGCGAGATCCTGATTTCGATTCCCAGTCAGAACTGTACGTTGAGTTCTTGAGCAAGACATTTCATCTCACGTTGCTCCTACATTACTTTGACATAATTAACCCCTCACCCAGGTCAACACTAATCGAGCAGACCTATAACCAAAGTGCATTCCAGTCATGACCTTCCCATCTTTTTACTATTTTGTATCACTAAATTATCTAAATGTATCTTGCGCCTTCTTTCTGTAAGATACAGAGTGTAATATGCAACCAGATTTGGTTGCTATCTCTGGACCAAGTTTATATCCAGTCGATGTAATATTTGCGCTCTTCAGCAATTTTCCGTAAAGTCTTGGAATGATATTTGATGAGACGGAGTTTTCAGCCGGTTTTGCTTTGATATTGTGGTTGTTCGTTGTTTTTGCCATTGTTTTTATTTTGATTTTTGTTGTTGTTTTTTTTGTTAATGTTTTGCTTTTATAATTTTGCTTTTATAGATGCAAATATCTTTGCAATGAACCGAGTTGACGTTTGGCCACTCAACTTGGCCCTGGGAACCAACTGATGCGATTGTTGATATTAGATCATTGTAGTGTTTGACTGGTTCCAAGGGTATAAAACTCGCAAATACATATACATACATATGGGTACGCACATACACACGCACGCACGCGCGCGTGTGTATGTATGTGTGTGTGTGTGTGTGTGTGTGTGTGCGTCTGTGTGCTGCTTGTGCATGCTTCTGTCAGTGTGTGTGTATGTACGTCTGTATGTCTGTATATATTTGTATATGTATGCGTGGTCGTATGTATGTATGATATATACATGTACGTAAGCGTGTACCCTATAAGTATGTATATATATGTACGTACGTGTGTATTTATATGTATGTATAAATTTAATGCATATATATGTGTGCACGTGTATATAT
>NC_069002.1:13878071-13878783 GCF_001194135.2 Octopus bimaculoides | reverse complement strand
TACAAGCAACACACATACATACACAAACACATATATAAGCACATAGTATACATACATACCACATATACCCAGATACACCAATACATACATAAATGAACACTTACAAGTTAACAAATACACACACACACTCAGATACACAAACACATACACAGATAACACACACTGGCACGCACACACCCGGACGCACAAATACATAAACACATACTTTATATACACACCTTGCACAAACATACATACACACTGATACACAAACACATAAATGAATATATAGAACACATACATACAATTACACACAATGAGATAAGCAAACACGTACATAGCACAGAGAATACGTTCCACACTAACCCAGATACACAAATATACACACATAGATAAATTCATAGTATACATACGCAACACCACACGTACAAAAACACACACAAACACAAATAAACAAACGCATACATCACATAACACGTATTATATATACACCCACCATAAACGTAAGAAAAAGTCAGATTACATGAGTATAAATGAATTTAAGTTGACATTGTCGGAAGATATAAACATTCAAGATTTAGAAATAGGAAAATACCACCAACGGGTATAGATGTGTATGGCTCGGGGTCATACACACACATACATACATACATACATACATACGCACAAACGTACTTACATAAACGTACGGACACACACACACACACACACACACACACACACACACACACAC
>NC_069002.1:13874355-13876855 GCF_001194135.2 Octopus bimaculoides | reverse complement strand
ACAGACAGTTCTAGAAAGATCAAGGAATAAACAAAAGGAAGGAGAAACGAGATGAATAAATTCTCGTTTCTGAGTCCATGATTTGAAACTAAATAAACGAATGGTATTCTTTGTTACATCCTTTTATGTTCTGAGTTCAAACTCCGTCAAAGTCAAATTTATTTTTCGTCTTCCCGAAGTCAACAAAATACAAAATAAAGTTCCGTCTGTAGTCGATTTAATATTCCTATAAAAAAAAATTCCTTAAGATGGGATTGAAATTTATTCGATTATTAAAACTTAACAGACAAGAACAATTGCGAAATTAGAGATCATTTTATTCAAATTTTCGAAACTGCAAACGAATAAATTTATCAGAGAAGGAAAAACGAAAACGTAATGAAGAAAACTTAGTGGTGAAAACGTGATAGCGAAAATATGGTGGCGAAAACGTGATAGCGAAAATATGGTGGCGAAACGTATTGACAACAAACTGATGGCGAAAATATAATAGCGGAAACGTACTGACGGAAACGTATGAACGAAAACGTAGTGGGAAAACGTATTAGTGAAAATGTCATGACTAAAACGTAAAGGCAAACGTTTGATGGTGAAAATGTAACAGGGAAAACGTGATGGAAGACGTAATGGCGAAAACGTAATGATAAAAATGTAATGGCGACAACATAATGATGGAAATGAAAAGGCCAAAACGTGATGGCGAAAAGTATTGGCAAAAATGTATTGGCGAAATCATGATGGCAAAAATGTGATATCGGGAACGTAATGATGGAAACGTAATAGAAAATACGTGAGGAAAATGTAATGGCGAAAACATATTAGCGAAAACGTATTTGCGAAAATGTATAACGAAAGCTTAGTGGAAAAAACGTGATAGCGAAAATGTAATGACAAAAATGTAACGGTGAAAACATAATGACAAAAACGTAATGATATAAACGTAAAAGTGAAAACAATAGCGAAAACATAACGGTGAGAACGTAATGGCGAAAACGTAATGACGAAAATGTGATGACAAAAACGTTATAGCGAAAATATATTAACGAAAGCATATTGACGAAAATGTAATGGCGATAATATAATGGCGAAAATGTAATGGCGACAACGTGATGGTGAAAACGTAAAAGTGAAAACGTAAAAGTGAAAACGTAAAAGTGAAAACGTAAAAGTGAAAACGTAAAAGTGAAAACGTAATGAAAATGTGAGGGCAAAAACGTAATGGCGGAGACTTTATGCCGAAATGGTAATCGAGAGTTGTTTTTCTTAACATTGTCACAACTGACGGCTAATTTTTAAGGTCTCTTTTTATTTTATCTTGCTTAATCTTCTGAGTCTTGACCTCGTCATTTAGCCCGAATTGCGGCCAAAAGAAAATGAAACGGAAAAGTTCTTATATTTTAAGCGTTGAGGTACGTCAAAGGAGAGAGAATTCCAATCCAATTAGGTTGATTAGCTGCAATATAAGAGAGAGGGGGCACAGCAGTCTAGTAATGATTGGTGATTGCTGTCGGGGATGGTGGTGTTAGTGGGATTTTTTCTGGGGTGAAGTTCCTATAAATAAGAACGTAGATATAATAGCCGCAACAGTATTGAACGTTGATTGGTGAAGAGTTGATTCGGAATGGGACGTATGTGTCGCTGATTGGTGGAAAGATGATGCAAACTTGCAGATGATTGTGTAGTTAATAGTTGACGTTGATTTGGTCGAGAGTAGGCAGAGACTAAATCAGAACTTAAGAGTAAATGAAGAAGAGGCTATTAACGAAGAGGTTAATTAAAGTAACTATTAAAAGGAAATTTAATTAAAGTATGCCGTGTCTAGTTGTATGACTTTATTGTAACCAGATAGTTGTCTATCAAATGTCGCTTTTCCATTAATTATACGTATGGATATTTTCAGTAATGAGTTTGCTGTGCTTATATTCTGTAATTATGTACGACATTTTGCTATTTGTTAATTTGTGTTACACTTGTGTCTATTTTCTATGAACAATATAATAAACCAGCTTTTCTGCATCATTGATTTTTTTCCAATACCAGCCAAAATTCGGAAACTTGCTTTACCTTTAGCAACAATCGGTGCGCTATTTAAAGTGCACTAAATAAATGGCTTTTATTTTTGTTGAAATTGTTGGTGGTGGCGATGATGCTCGTACTGGTGGTGGCGGTCGTGATGTTGGTGTTGTTGTGGTGGGAGCGGGGAGTAGTGGGGTTACTAATCATGATGTTAATAGTGGTAGCGGTGGTGACGATAGTGGTAGTGGGTTACTAGTTGTGGAAGTCGTCATAGTGATGATGGTGATAGGGGTGATGGTAGTCATTTTGGTGGTAGAGCCAGTAGTGGTGCTGGTGTTGGTGCTGGTGCTGGTGGTACTGGTGGTGCTGGTGGTGCTGGAAGTTGAGATTAAATCTGATGATAGTGGCTATTGATTATCGTAGTGCAGGTTGCTATTGATGGTGCTGTTTAGTAGAGGTGGTGGTGGTGCTGGTACTGGTGCTG
>NC_069002.1:13871410-13874135 GCF_001194135.2 Octopus bimaculoides | reverse complement strand
GGTGGCGGCAGCGGTTGCGGCAGCGGTGGCGGCAGCGGTGGCGGTGCTAGAGGCGGCGGCGCTGGAGGCGGCAGCGGTACTGGAGGTGGCACCGGTAGTGGTGGCGGTGTAGGCAGCTACAACTGTGGTGCTGGTGCTGGTGCTTGTACCCGTGGCGGTGGTGATAGTGATGCTTCTGCTGCTGTTAATGGTGTTGGTGGTGTTCTTTATTTTCTAGGTCAGCCTTGATCGAGTATACACCTATAATCAAAGCCATTCCAAAAATGCCCATCCTGTTATAACCTTATTATTATTATTGGTAGTAGTAGTAGTAGTAGTAGTAGTAGTAGTAGTAGTAGTAGTAGTAGTAGTATGATTATCATTATTATTATCATTATTATTATTATTATTACTATTATTATTATTATTATTATTATTATTATTATTATTATTATTATTGTTATTATTATTTTGCATTTCAGTTAGAGTACATTATCTCAGACTGAGTTTATCTAAGACATAGTTTAAGAAAAAGTTAACTGCTAATTCTAGCAAATCAAATACAAAATACTCCTTGTCGTCCATACACAATATCGCGGATTTTAGCGAAGGTTTTTCGACACCAATATTTTATGCTTTTACGTTCCGGGAAATATGAGAGAGGATGTGCAACCTCGACGTGATTTGAACTCAGAAGGTAAAGAGACGTAACTAAATACTACAAGGTCCTTTGAATGAGTTTCTACCATTAAAAACAATATCAAAGGCGTGGCTGTATGGTTTCAATTCCTCGACCGGGTAGTGCTTTATGTTCTTGAGCAAAACACTTCATTTCACGTTACTCTACATTCACTCCGACACCTAACGAGTGGTATACCGTGCCCCTGTTCGGACAGCATCTATTTGATGGAGAGAGTGAGATAATGTACAGTACATACATTTTGATGACTACAGACAAATCATTTGTGCAGGTCGTTCGGCAAAGGCTAAACACTCATACACCGTTTTCGACGAAAGAGTCCACCATATGCATGTATGCATCTATGTATGTATGTATGTATGTATGTATGTATGTATGTATGTATGTATGTATGCAAGTATGTATCGGGTTATGGCTACTGTTGCTTAGTGAGTGGGATTGACTCAGTACACAGCCTTTCCTCACTTTAAAAAAAATCTTCTTGCACAGGCACTGCACGATAACAACATGGATTGATTGATTAATCAATTAACTAATTGATGATTGTTGATAGTGCTGTGAGTCTCAACCGAATGGCTGGCTGTAGCCTTAAAAAGCAAACAATCAATGATGTACCAAAACAGTAAAAAAATAATAAATGGCAGTAAGAACTCTGGAACCACATTAGAAACGACACGCAAAGGTACATGGAGCCCAATTACAACAGCCAGCTATTGCCGGTAAAGGTTTTGGATGCCAACTCTGTGCAAGACATTGTAGATCTTTGGCTGGGCTAAAAAGTCACATTCGATCACAGCACCGTTAAGTTAAACTTCGTGCAGTGGCCATACTCGATAATGAGGGGGCAGCCATCATGTATGTATGTATACGCGCAGACATGACAGACGTAAGTAGACAGCCCATAAAATATCGTTTTATGTTTATTCTAACTTGTAAAGGTTTATACTTTTTATCAATTGACATTTTTATGTGTCAGGTTATATATGTGACTGTTTAATTATGCCATGCACAAAAGAAGGCTTGGAACTGTCCGAATTTCAAAGAGGCCGTATTATGGGTCATTCTGAAGGTGGACATAGCGTAAAGTTGCAGAAAAACTTGGGATCCCACTTTCTACAGTTAATAGAGTGATTGTGCAATTCACCAGAGAGGGGAAGGAGTCCACATCACTTCGCCCAGATCAACCAGGACCTTCTGACAAGACCCTTCTCTTTGCTAAGAGAAGTGTGAGAGATAATCCTCGTTGCAAGGCCTCTGATATAGCTGATCAAGTTGATATCAGTCCCAGAACAGCTGTCAGGTATCTCCACAAACTTGGTTACAATGGCAGAGCAGCAAGAAGGAAATCACTTCTTTGACCAGCCAACATCAAGCGGAGAAAAGATTGGGCCAGTGAGATGGTGGAGAGGCCACTAGCATTTTTGGACACTATCATATTCTCTGATTTGCTGTATTTCCTGACAGTGGTCAAGTGTGGGTCTGGAGACTCTGTGATCAAGAATTTGATGTGAAAAGATTGCAGCCAACAATGAAACACGGCAGCTATTTTGTGATGGTCTGGAGAACAATTTGGAGCAATGGTTGATCAGAGCTGGTGGTGTGTGGGAGAAACATAAAATCAGATAAATATGTGCCCATATTGCAGAAAGGACTCCTAATCTTCTTCAGTGGTGAAATGATTAAAGAAGACTCTTTATTTATGGAAGTAGGGGCTCCTTGTCACACGGCTAAAATGACTCAAGGTTTGTTGGATGAGAATGGCACTAAAAAGCGTCCAAGGCCAAGCCAGTCACCAGATATGAACCCTATTGAACACCTCTAGGAGATAATGGACAGGAAGCTTCATAAAAATAACAAGAAAGCAAGAAATTCCGCAAGAGAATATTCGTCATCTGATCAGTAACACGCTTAATAGGATCCTTGCATTGAAAAATGCAAAAAGCATGTTTACTAAATATTAAATATTCACATTACAATTAATAAATAATTTGAATGTATAATATATATACGTGTGTGTGTGTGTGTGTGTGTGTGTGTGTGTGTGTG
>NC_069002.1:13869661-13870241 GCF_001194135.2 Octopus bimaculoides | reverse complement strand
TATGTATATATATATATATATATGTATGTATGTATGTATGTATATCTATATATATATATATATATATACATCCAGACATACTTACATTCATACATACATGCACAAGCATTTAGCCATGCTGACATACAACCATACATATGTGTGTGTGTGTGTGTAAACATATATATATATATATGCATGTATATATGTGTGTGTGTGTGTGTGTGTGTGTGTGTGTGTGTGTGTGTGTGTATACACACACATACATACAAATCAATATGCACAAACATACATACTAACACACATCCATACACACATACATATATACGTTTATACACACATACAGTTCATAAATATGTACACACATATATACATACACTACCTACATACACGCATATACCTTATCTGTCCTGATTATACAGTCTCTTGTCAAGATGTTTTCAATATTGCCCATAAACAATTTCGTTTTTATTACACTTAAAGATTGCACTCTTTATCTATAAATGTATGTGCACACATACTTTGCATGAGTGTATGTAGGCATGTATATATGTATGTAACTATGAATATGTATGCATATATATAAATATATATATATATA
>NC_069002.1:13862168-13866218 GCF_001194135.2 Octopus bimaculoides | reverse complement strand
TCTTTGTGGTTTGAATTACCTTCTCTAATTTTGTTCCACTTGTTTTCAAATTTGGTATATGGATTAAATTTTGTATACTAATTATGAAAATGAAAATCATTTTTCCTATAAATTTAAAAAGTTCACAAAATTTGGGTATTTTAGCCAATCAGAAGCGAGTATTTTATACATCATCGTAAAGTTCTGTTAGCATAGTAAGCAAAGAACTCTGTTTCCATAGTAACCAAAGAGTGTAACCACCACGTGTTCCATAATTGTTTGCAAAGAACTCTGTTTCCATAGTAACCAAAGATGCTGCGCATACGCACAAGAAGTGTAAACACCACGTGTTCCATAATTGTTTGTTTTCATAACAGTAGGAATTCCATTCGAGAACGGTATAGAGATTTTAGAACAGTGGCGAGATGGTCACAATTATAAACCTTTCCTGCTTGATGGAAAAAGTGAAGACGGATGAGGATGCAGCTTATTTCTTCCAAGAGGAAGGAATAATAGCAGAAAAGAAAATTTTTAAGAAAGGACATCCCATGGGAGAAAAGCAATTCGTGGGAATTTGTACTGGTGTTGCCAACGGAGAGGCTGCAATGTGGTCTATGTCTCTCCGAAAAGATGCCTAGTTGGAAGGTGGCTCCCTTTCTCTGAGTACAATACTTCTATTTTTTTTATACACCTGTGTCAAGGAAATGACCTCAATCCGTTTTTGTACGGAAGAACTGAGTATATATATATATACGACGGGCTTCTTTCAGTTTCTATATGCCAAGTCCTCTCACAAGGCCTGGTCGATCCGAGGTTATAGCAGAAGACACTTGCCCAAGATGCCATGCAATGGGATTGAACCCGAAACTATATGTTTGGGTGCCACATAGCCATGCCTGTACTCATGTTGTGCGTGTGTGTGTGTGTGTGTGTGTGTGTGTGTGTGTGTATGTGTGTGTGTGTGTGTGTACGTTTACACAACGCCCTGCACCTTCCTCTCTTCTTAACTTCTTATAGAACCGCATTCCTACCCGGCCTCTTTACAATTTCTTCTTCTTCTTCTTCTTCTTCTTCTTCTTCTTCTTCTTCTTCTTCTTCTTCTTCTTCTACCACTTCCTCTTTCTATCTTTCCTCCCTTTTCATCTTTTTCTGATGAAGGAGTAACGTTCGAAACGTTAAAGACTCTGTAGCGAGACAGAAAAGAGCTAAACCAGTTGCGGATTTGACGGCGAGAAAGCAACATCGCTTTCTTCAATATGGCACATCTTCTATGTTCAGCGCCAATTTAGAGAGTTGTGGATTTGGCAGCTCTAGTAACAACATCACCCTTTCTGCTATGCGTCTAGTACAGTGTTCACTACCAACGCCGCGCAACTCGTTTCACTTCTATCTATTTTCATTCTGCAGCATATAAGCCACCAAGATGAAATACATCGTAAGTCATGCGAAATTCATTTATGTCTCGCTACACCAATTAATTAACATTCACACACCAACCTAAAAAGAATTCTTATTGCTTCATACACGTGTTTGTTACACTAAAAGAATAAATTTCAATGTTTTGTTTTACATACCTTGCCTTCTGGTATTCCTTTTTGGATATACGCTGTCACAAAACATTCACACATTAAATTAATGATAACACACACGTTATATTGGTTCCCGTCACGCTGGTGACTACCTACCACATAACCCTGGTTTCTGTTACATGAGTGAGCGCCCATTAAATTGGTGACCCCGACGTTGGAATATTTCTTTCGGAAATATTCCCCCAAAAAATTAACATAATTATGCTCATGGGACTAACACTTTAAAAACTATATTTGCAGCATTCTACTTTGTGTGTACATTTACCTGTTTCCAAGATGGCTACCCATCTTGCCGACTCATTTTTTCATGCGTAACCTCGTGGTGCTTTATGCATACGCACCGATGCCAAACGCGCATGCCTCGTCTCGCTTCGGTTTAATTTTTCCCGCTCGCTGCCATTGGTCGCACCATTGAAGAAGATGGTCTTTGAGTTTCACCAACGTTGCAGCCATTAAGGACCTGCCTCCTTCGATTTCTTTTTGACGGCCGCGCCATTTTCTTGGCTTGATCAATTTTTATCGACGTTTCATCCTTCGCTGCCCTGGACTTTTGCTTCGACTCATTCAACTTCTCCAGCCCCGCTTTGTGAAGATTTTTCCGGCTCTTTTGCACCTGACCGACATTGTTTTGTTTTTCGCCGATGAAAAAGTGTTCTCTACATCATCCCTCCTTTTACACTGTTTCCGATGCAAAACTTTCGTTTGTGGTTAATGCATCAGACACTGCAATCGGTGCTGTATTACAGTTCTTTCATCAGCAACACTTGCAGCCTCTTACCTCCTCTGGTAAGAGGCTGCAATCTGGTAAGGTTTCTTCGCTTGAATTTGCGACCTACAAATTCCATACCAGCCTTTGCCAACCTTTGCAGATCCTGTTCTTTTCGAACGTTATTCTCGTAACTTCTTTGTTAAAAAACGTCCTACTTGTGCTTTTTCCTTCGCTTTTGATCATTCATCATATATGTATATGTATGCGTGTGTATTATATACACATACATGCATACATGCATACATACATACATACATACATACATACATACATACATACATGCATACATACATACATATGTATACGTATATGTCTATGCACATACATTAAATTATACTATATACATAAATATTATATATACGCATATGTATATGTATTTCATGCATATGAACGTACATATGTAATGTATGTATATAAACGTTTATATGTGTGTGTGTGTGTGTGTGTGTGCGCGCGTGCTCGTGCGTGTATCTCTTTTACTTGTTTCAGTCGTTTGACTGTGGCCATGCTGGAGCACCGCCTTTTAGTCGAGCAAATAGACCCCAGGACTTATTCTTTGGAAGCCTAGTACTTATTCTATCGGTCTCTTTTGCCGAACCGCTAAGTTACGGGGACGTAAACACACCAGCATCGGTTGTCAAGCGATGTTAGGGGGACCAACATAGACACATAAACATACACACACACACACACATATATATATATATATATATATATATATATATATATATACGACGGGCTTCTTTCAGTTTTCCGTCTACCAAATCCACTCAGAAGGCTTTGGTCGGCCCGAGGCTATAGTAGAAGACACTTGCCCAAGGTGCCACGCAATGGGAATGAACCCAGAACCATGTGGTTGGTAAGCAAGCTACTTACCACACAGCCACACCTGCGCCTGTGTACATATATTCATGTGTGTGTGTGTGTGTGTGTGTGTCTCACTTAATGTATATGTACATGTGTGTATCTCTCACTTTATGTTAATGTACGTGTGTGCGCGCATGAGTGTACGCATGCGTGTGTGCTCGTGCGTATATAGTAAAGATTTATACGCAGAAACATATACACCTTGCAAATGTGTCTGTCCGTATATGTACGTTACTTGGCTGGCTCCAGCACGCTTGACTCAGTCATGCTTAATCACGCCTTTTTAAATAAATGCATTAATATGTCCCTATTGCAAGGTTGGGGGTTGGTGTGTGTTTTGTACATCCTAATGTATGTGTATAAATAAAATAAGACTCTGTCCAATGTATGTGTGCGTATGCATGTATACAGAATGCAGAATACACACGACTTCACAAACTACAGAAGTATTGCATTACATACGTATATATCTACGTAGAGACATGACAGAAACATATGTATTTTAAATGTGTGCATGTGTCTGTGTGTGTATGTTATATGTATATGAATGTACGTACTAATGTAGTTTATATATACATACTGTGTGTGTGTGTGCATGTGTGACTGTATATGCATGTATTCATGTTCGCTCGTGTGTATCTATATATGTGTATCTGTAATTGCTGATCTTACAAGTATTTTAAACATATAAGCATATGCATTACAAAATGCGCGCTTCACGAATGGGAACAAAGGCATGTTACATATACGTGTATGCATATGTTTTTCTATAAACAGCTTATTTCATATCCACATACATAGACATACGCACATACACACACATATATATATATATATATATATATA
>NC_069002.1:13858215-13861593 GCF_001194135.2 Octopus bimaculoides | reverse complement strand
TGTGTGTGTGTGTGTGTGTGTGTGTGTGTGTGTGTGTGTGTGTGTGTGTGTGTGTTTGTATGTAAGCATGTGTGTGTGCGCACGTGCGCGCGTGTGTATGCGTTTCCACTCTGAATTACACTCGTATCTAAACTTTGAAGCCTCGTATTTCTGGTCGCCTCTGTGTCTGCGTGCGTAAATGGGTGTGTTTATGCATGTGTGTTTGTGCATACGTGTGTGTACATATGTGTGCATATGTGTGTTTGTGTTTGTGCATGCGTATGTGTTTGTGCATAGGTGTGTTTTCGCGCGGATGTGTTTACGCATGTAGGGCTTGTGTGTACGTGTGTGTTTGTGCATGTGTCTGAACGTATGTGGATGTTTGCTTGTATGTTCATGTATTTGTGTGTGTGTGCGTTTATCAGATTCTATTCTCGCTTCCATCCCTACCCCTCCTTCAATATTTCTTTCTTTTACGTTTGATGACCCGATTGTTTCGCAAATACCTTCTATTTTAGAATTAAGTATTCTAGGCACGATATATGCCAAGACTAAATCTCCAGCATATTACCAGAACTTAGCACTCCTTAGCATTAAACACATCTGTAGTGGTTGTATATAACAATATCTGTGTGTATGCATCTGTAAATGTAAATATATGTATCTGTATGTGCATAGATTGATATATATATATATATATATATATATATATATATATATATATATATATATATAACACGCGCGCACACATACACAAGTGTGTGGGTGTATTAATATTTACGTATATATAGGAAAATAACTGAATGTAGTTTTTTAAACCACGTGACCTTTTCTGCTTCTTCTCGCTAGGTAATACGTTTTTGTAATATTTGATTATTTCTTATATCTTACTATATTGAATTACCGCCATGTGGAATGAATCTGCATCATATTGATGGAACTTACCAAAACGTGTAGGTACATTCCTGTGAACACATTGTTGATGGTTGGGCTTGTGATCCATAGAAGAAAATTCGATCAACGCTCATATTCTGATTTTGAAAAATATCTTTACATCTTGTAAAATAGCATTTTCCTCCTAAACATAATTATAGTAAAAGAAAGCTTCAACCCAGACTCACACGAAAGAAACAGCTCAACACTAATAACCTTCTGTCTGCCAATACTTTTAAAAATAATGAATAATTCAAATTATCCGAACATGAATATCATTAATGCACCAAAATACAACTGCCATTCACAAAACGCAATTCTCTAGGAAAATCAATTATCTGTGCAGCCACTGTCACATCTAATATTAATCGGTATTATTAACCTTAATTGACAGTAAATCAATTTATTGTTAGGTATTATCAGCATAATTATACCTTTACAACATTACAAAAACGATTCGATACGATTTTCGCGATACACACGTGCTTTTTATATTTTTCAAATCATTTCTATTTTAAAATAAATAAAAACAAATTCATTCTTTAGCTTATGTACTCTTGAAGAAATCTTCATTTTAAAACACTGAAAGATCTCAATGAGCTAATTTCTTCATGCATAGATATAACAAAATAGCTGCTGAGGTACCAATAATTGTATCCTTAAACAGCGACAAAACATATGACAAAACATTAGAGCACTTATATGCACACACACAGAGAGAGAAACACCCACGCATATATACACACACACAGATAAACACCCACTCACACATACACACACACTCACACACACACACACACACACACACATACACTTACAAACCTGTGCGCGCACTCATATAAACTTCCATCCAGTGGCCATACACTAAATTATAAAACATTTTTAATTATAAACGATCTCTTCATTTATGATGGGGGTACGCAGAAACATTACCACGTATTCTGTTGCATCATGAGTTGGCGAAACTTTGGCTTGTAATATGGGTACTTAATGTCCAGCTATTCGTAAAACCATATCAAGTAAAATTTGTGCGGACAAGGGGTTCATACATGGGTTAATTTTGTCATCCATCAGAAATACTGACACGACAAATAAGAAAAGAAGCGAAGAATGAAATACTCAGAACGAGTAACAGTCGGCGAGGATGAGTAAAATATATGGTACTCCGAGCAGAAGTACTGAAGACGTTTTTTTTTTCTTTGTGATTGTTTTAAATTTGTATGTGTCAGTGTATGTATGTGTGTATTCACATATAGATATGCACACAAACACGAATATACACATGCATTCATTTGTGCTTATGTATATAAACACGCATACATTCATATACGTGTTAGTGTGTGTGTGTGTGTGTGTGTGTGTGTGTGTGTGTGTGTGTGTGTGTGTGTGTGTGTGTGTGCGTGCGTGCGTGCGTGCGTGCGTGTGTGTGTGTTTTGTGATAGATCTCTGTCCTTCGACGAATTATCTGGTCCTGGAATAATGTGGGTGAGTACTCCACAGACATGTGTAGCCTTAACTTAATTCTCAAGTAGAATCAGCGTGACAGTGTGTGACAAGAATGAACCTTTACAATCAACCCAAATGGACTTCTATCTACTTAGCTCCACCCATAAGATACAAGTCGACTCAAAGTTATAGAGAATTATATTGTTCCCGAGATACGAGTGAGACCAAACTCAGCATCTTGTAGTTGCAATGTCTGCGGAATTTAGTACCTACAATTTAGTTACTTTCCTCCACATATGAATGATATCCCTTACAAAATCCCTTGAAAAATGTTCGTCTCTAAGCTAAGTTGCGGTTGTGGCCCGCTTCGCTAAATCTTCCTGAAAAGTCTTCTTATGTAGAAGGACCGGATTCACGCTCCAACTAAACTGATATCCGGGTAATATTGTCCGTAGAAGAAGAGATACCACAATGAACATCACATATTGTTGTCCGAGTTCTGCTGTAGCATGACGAGCCTCACAGCAGAGACTCCATCCCACACATTCCAGGAGACCACTATTCATATCCTCTCACAGTTCCTGTCATGCACTCTTAACAAGAAAATTGCAGCAAAGCTGCCTTGCCTGACGGTGGTGTCAGACGTGACATGCAGACCATCATATTCCTCGTTTAACATTCCACAGTAACCAGCAGTGACCTCTCCATTTTTAATATCCTTTATTTATTTATTTATTTTTTTATGTACTACGCATTGCAGACTTCTATTCTGCAAAAAAAATCTCGGTTTCCCGTTATGATTGGGGTTTAGAGTTAGATCTTAGGATAAGGGTTTTGGGTTTTCTGTTAGATTTTAGGATAAAGTTGTAGAGTTTAGGTTTGAAGTAACCCGGAGGAGGAAAATATTTGAAAATCTTGAATTTATTACTTTTTATCTTTTTACACACAATCTTAATCGTCACTTTTCATAGAAATTCCAAAAATATTTTTCTAAATAAATTCAAAATTTACTTATGATAT
>NC_069002.1:13848699-13853768 GCF_001194135.2 Octopus bimaculoides | reverse complement strand
ATATATATAATATTAGGATAAAAACTTTATAAGAATTTATCAAGTAGTTAGTGTGAAAAAACCTCATAAGGAAAAAAAAAACCATCATTTTTTCCATAAAAATATATAATTTAATTTATATAAGGGCATTACTATACAATAATGCCTCACGCTTAGAGGGATTCCATAAGTCAAAACTACCAAAATAAACACATTTTTACCGATCGCGAGGGAATGCAATTTTCAAAGCTAACCACCTAAAAACTTTTAACTTAACGGTAAGCCAATGGTTTCATAATTAATGCAGCAAACTATGCAGTAAACTGCATCTTTTATTCATCAGTACACGTATGGTCAAAACACATAAAAATAACAAAAATCAACATACCCTGATGTACCCAACACAGTACATAGACGATTGTTCATCCTTATATATCCATGAAAGAGGTGAGCTTTTTAAGTTACACTTCAGTACATGTGCTTTTACGGAATAATATTCAGCACTGAATATATTCTAATTATTCATAATATAATATTAGGATAAAAACTTTATAAGAATTTATCAAGTGGTTAGCATGAAAAAACCTCATAAGGAAAAAAAAAACCATCATTTTTTTCCATAAAAAATTAAAAATTATAAGGAAGGAAGGAAGGAAGGAAGGAAGTAATAAGGAAGGAAGGAGAAGTTTTGAAAGAAAGTAGAAAAGGAAAGAAAGTTTTGTTCCAAAGTACAACCCCAGCCCCAGCCCCACCAAAGAATTCTGGCCAATTCCTTTTAAAAGAAGAAAAATGTCCTTTTACCTCTCCTTTGTCAGTCTCAAGCTCGGTTTCTGGGGGAAGATTAATGTAGCTTACATAAGAATCTTCCAAAACCGCTTCAATTAATGGCGGTGCAAAACATGGGCCAAGGCCAATTACTGGTACAATTTTTAACTGCAAAATAGTTTGGAAGCAGAAACAAAAACCAAAATGGTCAAAATTTTTCAAAATCAATCAAGTGTTTTTAATGTTTGCATAAATCTTTAACTAGGCACAGGCATGGCTGTGTGGGAAGAAGCCTGCTTCCCAACCACATGGTTCTAGGTTCAGTCCCACTGCATGACACCTTGGGCAAGTGTCTTCTAAACCCAGAGAGATTTTAGAACTAGCATTTTTGCTTGTAGCAAAATCAGTGACTGTGAAATATATATATATTGTCCGCAGAAGTAAGCTGTTATCATCTCTAGTAGATGCAGTGTCCAGTACTGGCAGAAACAGCCCGAAACCAGGACTGGTCTACTGGTCCTGTCGCTAGGAGATGGTAGGGGTTCAGTCCCCTGCTCGCAATTTTATCGGATGCAGCTGTGCATCGTTAACCAACTAGAGGAGATGTCATCTTGGGGTTAAAAAATCGCATTAGTGTCTGCTCGGACAGACAGCCATGTTAAGGTGGCTACGAATATTGCTGTTATATATATAGTATAGTATAGTATAGTATAGCATAGCATAGTATAGTATAGTATAGTAGCTGATTTCTCATATATGAGCAAAGCTATTGCTAGAAAGAATCACTGAGATAAGTCATTGATGATGCAATATGAGGCCCTTGTATGACTCTTGAGCTTCGTCAAAGATTTGCCCATTCTACTGCTTAATGCACAACTGTGCTGGCTGGTGGAGGGAACAGGTGCCACAGTATGAAGTCTTTTGACATGCCATATCAATCCTCCAACTTGAAGGCACACTTTTCCATAGGCTGCACATGTACTGTTAAACAGGGTGGCCCAAAAGTAGGTTTACAGTTATTCAACTATCTTTTTCGCATTCATGTATTAATAGTTCAGATCTTAATTATAAAAAACAATGAAACCATTATTCTATGCTAATTTAGTTAATTTTGTCACGCTCCCTTTTCAGTTTGTAAGATAGAAATTTAAATGTAATAAAATGTTTTAAAAGAAATTTAAAGTGCCTACATGATAACTGTAAACCTACTTTTGGGCCACCCTGTATATATATATATATGTATATATATATTCATACATCACTTGTTAAGGTTATCTCTGGAGAATTTCTTTAGAGATTATAGAAATTATGTTTTTAATACAGCAAGTGCTTAAGAGATGTCATCTCAGGACAGACACTATAGTAATTGGCCTATTGCCAGTATATATACATTAATTATGATATGTAAATGGTTATTTATGTGTCGGAGGAGACTCCCTTCGGCTATAAATGACCATAGAATTGCACCTACAAAGTTATCCTCCGAGGCACAAGTCCGGACAAGGTTGTTTATGGAAGACCAGCAGTCACCTATGCACACCAGCCTCTCCTCTCCATGCCACCGATGTTATCCAAGGGAAAGGCAAAGGGGCCGATACAGCTTGGCACCAGTGACGTCGCAACTCATTTCTACAGCTGAGTGAACTGGAACAACGTGAAATAAAGTGTCTTGCTCAAGAACACAACACGCAGCCCGGTCCGGGAATCGAACTCACAACCTCATGATTGTAAGCTCGACGCTCTAATCACGGAGCCATGCGCCTTCACTATTTATGTGTAGAGATAACCTCAACGAGTGATATAATAGCACTGCTAACACAGCAGAAGGCAGTATTGATAAATACCGACAATAATTTAGGCAACTGATCTAGTAAAAAATTCCCAAACACTTACATCTGTGCCGATGATTTGTTCAGCTTGCATGTGAGTATAAATATACTCATAAAGGCAATAATGCTGGAATAAACTGCAAAATAAATAAATAAACGACAAAAGAAATATTACGAAAATGTTAATCATTTGATATTTTTGTTAATTAAATATCATTTTACTTGCTAAAACTAGTTAAATGAATCTCATGGTTTTTCATAACTCAATACTTTTTGGTATATACAACTGAAGCAGTATTTCATTAAAATAGCAATCTATATGTCACAATTAACATATATACATTGTCAATAGGTCAGTTATTCTGAGATAACATCTCTTAAGGACAAGGTATAAACAGTAGCAGCATGACAACGTGAAGTATATTTGCCACTTAAATGTGGCTAACCCCTAAGGATGTTCTGTGTTAAAAACATTATAAATCAGAGAGAGATGAGATGTTATCTCAGAACAAATACTGAGGTAACTGGTCAATCAAGAGTGTGTATACATTAAGTATGATATACAGATGGCAGTTTTAGTCTTTTTGTTTAGTCTCCAGCAGATGACACCATAAGACAAATAAAGCGTTACATTCTGTCACATGATAACATTAAATGTATCATAAAATACTTTGGACTCAGCTCAGGGCAAAACTGCACTTTATACATATGGATTCATAACTACAAACCATGGATCCTTTATGCAGTCATTCAGTCTGCTAGAAATAGCAGCCAGATATCATACAAATCACACTCCAGCTATCTAAGAAAAGGAGGCCTACATAGGACAACATCAAATCAAGACATTCATAGAGAATTTATTTGATGAGGATACCTGAAATTTTTATCAGTCTTCATCCCCACCACACTTCTTGATCTTTGGCTCTTGTTAACATTACTATTAACACCAACCTACTACACTTAGTAAGAAATGTGGTCCTTATTTAACTCAAGCCCCAATCATTCCAGTATAGAATTATATATTGGTATGTCTCCCATTTAAGTAATTCATTGGGATTCATAATCTTGGCAGCATCCACCTTCTCTCCAAGAGATTGGTGCCATCAGTCTTAAAAACATCATTCATCTGTAACAGGTTTTAGCTTTTTCATCCACATTTTTGTCACTTCAAACCCAGTAAAGGGTGAGTTAGGTTGTTGACCCCACAAGCATTGAGCAGATAGTGTTATATTGCATGTAACAGGTTCCCGTAGTCTGTGAGTATATGTGAATCACTTGGGTTGCGATTCAAACTCCACTTACGTTACTTGAAAATATTCAATGATCTTTTTTGCAGCATTCAGGTTAAAGAACAGCATCCCTCCACAATCAGTTATTATATCAGAAACTGCAATGCCAGCCAAAGATTTTCGAAGTTCCTGTAAATTGTTTCCAATTGTGAGATGTTTGTCTGAAAGACAGCAGAAACAGAATTGTCTAACAAGAAAAACAGAACAGATCATGAATTAGAATAATTACTTCATAGCATTGACTCGAGAATAATTACAACATAGTGTCAAACTGAGGTTGTTAAGTCCACATAAAATTAATGTTATATGGCAAATTAAAGGAAATATCTTCATTTACATAGATCAATAATAAAATAACTGATGCAAAAAAGAAACGGACACACAATACAACAAGAAAAGTATTAAAATAACCCTTAATGGATATAGATGTATAAACGCCCTCATGTAAATTGCATGGCAAATGTACACTCACTCATACAAGCATCCATGAAGACATAAGCATATGCACATGTGTAGCTTAGTACACATGCATTTACATAGCAAGTTAAATAGTTACTTGGTGTTTATAAGAATGGGGAAGTTAGAGCTAAACTTAATTCATCCATACCTTAAAGTAAATTATGTTAACAGTTACTCAAATTCATTCCCATTGCGCACATATATACACACACACACACTCACATACACATGCATACATGTGTGTGTGCTTTTGTCTATGTATATTGTAAGAAAGTGAATAAACCATTTGTATTATTCCCTGTGTGTGTACGTGAGAGTATGTGAGTGTGTATTTATATTTACACTGGTGTAGAAACCACTGCTGCTTATGTTGTGTCCCTTTTTAGCCTATAACTTAACAGTTCTACAAGCAGAGATCAATAAAACTAGTAACAGGCTGAAATAAGTACTGAGGGGAAGGAGAGCTGATATGATATCCTAAAAACCCTTCGAGGCAGTGCTACAGCATGGCCAGAGCCCATTGACTAAACCAGGGGTTTTCAAACTGTGGTCCACAGACCACAGGGGGTCCGCAAGGACAGCAAATACTTTTTATGGGCAATTTGATTTTATATATGTTTTTTAATCGAAATCTTTTAATTGACAATAAACCTATTTGTTAAATACGGTTAAATAAATAAATGTAAAATATATATGTTATTTTAAGCAAATATTTATGTATAAATTTCATAAGCGTTTATAAGGTAAA
>NC_069002.1:13844579-13848435 GCF_001194135.2 Octopus bimaculoides | reverse complement strand
AGATCATAGAGTAAAGAAAAGAAACCAGAAAACTGCTCGTTGCTGTAGGATTGGTTGTGGGCCCAGTAAATACCTGCCACAAAATAATCTAACATTACTGCTTCCTTCAGGTCCACAGATGGTTGAGTCAGCTTCAGGAATGAAATCATCTTCCTTGCAAAACAAAAGAAAATATTGTATTTGTTTACAGTTTGCTTTTTTTGTTTCGTTTATGATTTTTATTTTTTCATTTTTTTCTGAATTCAGTGTAATGATATTGGGGATTGTTGTTGCTGTTGTTGTTGTTGTTTACCTACAGGGCAGCCCTAATCAAGCAGACCTGAATGCCATGTAAAAGCATCCGTGTAGCAACATGTAAAAGTGCTCATGCAGCATCACGTAAAAGTGCCCATGTGGTGCCACGTAAAAGCACCCATGAGGTATCACATAAAAGCACCCATGTAGCCACATAAAAAAGTGCCTGTGTGGTGACACATAAAAGCACCCATGCAGTGTCATGCAAAAGCGCTTGTGCAGTGCCACATAAAAGTGTCTGTGCAGTGTAAAAGCACCGAGCACACTCTGTAAAGTGGTTGGCGTTAAGAAAGGTATCCAGCCGTAGAAACCATGCCAAATCAGACTGGAGTCTGGTGCAGCCCCCAACTTACCAGCTCTGGTCAAACCTTCCAACCCATGCCAGTATGGACAACAGACATTAAATGATGATAATGAGTACATATATGTGTGCTCAGATGCACATACACAGATGGCTGCACAAGCATACCAAAATTGTTGATATGACATGGTATGTCATAAGTGTCTGTATATTGTGTTTTTTGTCAATTTAGTTATAAAATAAACAGATTAATCAACGGAATACAGTGTCTGCAAGTTGATGAGTACCTCATATTCCCCTCCATTTTCTTATTGCTATATAAATTTAGGATAAAATAACCCCCTTTTACCTGCACCCACTTATTGCACTTGGTATAACACTAGTGTAACAATAATTGGGTACCCTCCCAGCAGTATATTGGATAGATATTATCCCTTATGGGGTTGGATCCTCAACCCCTGTCATTGACCGACAGAGACAGCATTTTCCAGGGTGCAGTAACCAAACATTTGCCATTGTTGAACTATAAAGAGCTGTGCATACTTTCGGAGATGGTGTTATGACAAGGCTGATAAAGGTCACTGACTATCAAATAAAGCCTTGCTTTTATATAAAGGTTACTCTAAGTTAACCTTTGCTTTCATATATACATTAAATAGATGCCACACACACACACCCCACCACTCTCTCTCTCTCTCTCTTTCTTTCTCTCTCTTTCTTTCTCTCTCTCTCTCTCTCTCTCTCTCTCTCTCTCTCTCTTTCTCTCTCTCTCTCCAGGCATCAAGTCCTCGATGTTCTGCTGGGTTTGGTTGAAGGTGCAAGGATTGAAAATGTGGATACATAAAACAAGAGGAAAGGCATGGGGCACAAGAAGTGAAAGTTCAACAATGATAGGTAAATAGAGAAGATGAACGGTATGAGAAGTTGAATGCCGCTAACCAGAAACATGACACTGATGACTTCAGTGTGATGGTCATGAGTGGCATGGTGTAGAGAGATAAATATCCAAAGTTCTGCTGAAGTGACCAGGCAGCCCTATTTAGGTATTGAGATACCTGTCCCAATCAAATAATGACCCAACAGAAGGAGGAATAGTGGAATAAAAATTGCTCTCTTAGCCTGGCTGAGATAGACCACTCAGTGGCAGAAGTAGTGGAGTGGGGGGGGGTGTATCTATTCCATTTCTGTGAACAGAAAGAGACAGAAACAAAACACAATAAATAAAGTTTTGATTCTTGGAACATTGGAACAAGTTTGGAAGGAACCAAATCTGGAAGACTCAAAGAAAGAAATTTGGTAAATTACAATTAGGTGATGCGATGTGGTGTAAGCATTGTTGCACTGTCAGAAATATGACTGCAAGGACAAGAAAAGTTACAAAAACAAAACTATGACTTCTTCTGGTCAGGAAGTGGGGGTTCTATGCAGAGCAAAGCTGGTTTTGGCTTAGCCAGTGCCAATGATCTTTTCACCAAACTGAGCTGTGATAAAAACTTGAAATAATACTTGAGGATGGTTCAGGGTACCAGTTAGAGTACTAATTAGAGAAACAGGCATAGCAACGTACAGATTAAATTAGACTGAATGGGGTGATAAGCAATGAGTTGGGATGGGGGACAGAGGGATAGACAGACAAATTTTGAGTAAAAACAGAGAGACAGATAGGTACACAGCTAGATAATAAAATGACATCACTATCTATATACATATACATGAGAAAGAGAGAGAGAGAGAGAAAGAGACAGACAGACAGACTGAGTTTCAGGAAGGCCCCTAACTTTTAGAAACTGACTTACTTTTCTACTTCAGATAAGGAAGCTTTCAGGAGCTGCTGTGTCATTTCATAGTTAAGGTATCTGTAAGCCTGCCAGGTTTTGGCAATTTGTACTTCGCTCTTTACAGAAGAAGCAAAATAGAAAGAAAAGAAATAATCATAAGAAAATACTTCACAAAGTTCTGTCATTAAAGCCTGCAAGGGCATAAAGAGCTGGTTAGCCATATACATACATACAGACATACAAACATACATACATACATAAGGCTGTGCTGAAAAGTTCCTGGCTTTGGGTAAGAGAAAATACAGGATGATCAGTTAATTATGATTTTATTCAACATATTCCCCTCTCAGATTCACACACTTACTGCAGTGGTCCTTCAGTTTTTTAAGCCCTGTAAAAAAAACTCAGAAGGTTTGGCCTCCAACCAAACATTTTGTAATACTCTTAAACCAGGAACTTTTCAGCACCTCTCATGTGTGTATAGACTTTTCGTTTTAAACATTTTTGGATCCCTAATTCTATGTCTTTTTCACTCCCATGAGATAGAGATATCTATTCTTAAACTCTGCAAACCTCTTGCTCTCTCCCCTCCCCAACCTCTTTTGTCCACTCCCTCTCCTCTCTCTCTTTGCCTACCTGCCACTCTCTCTCTCTCTTTCTCCTTCATCTACCCACCTTCTCTGTTCTTCTATCCATATTCTCTCTCTCATGTTCACGTTGTACCTTGAAGGTATACCATCACCATCTCTCTCTCACTTTCTCCCTTTTTCCCAGCTGGAGAAGCTATGTGTTGACCTCTTCAGCAAGAAGTATGTCCTTCTGCCATACTTTTGTATCCCCCAATACTATACTTTCCCCAGTCAAGAAGGTCCTGTCTTATGAATACTTAGCAACCTCACTAGTGCTGGTGCTACAAAAAGAAAAGCACTCAGTATGCTGTACAGTGGCTGGCATTAGGAAGGATACTCAGCTGTAAGAACCATGCCAGAGCAGGTGTTGGCACTTGACACAGCCCTCTGGTTCATTGGTTCCTGTTGAATCATCCAACCCGTACCAACATGGCAAATGGGACATTAAATGAGGAAGAGAAGGAGGAGGGGGTACAAGAGGAGGAAGATGATGATGATGAGGATGATGATGGTGGTGATGAAGAGGAGGAAGTTGATGATGATGATGAAAATGAGGAGGCAGAGGAGGAGGAGGATCACATACACGTTGTTGGCACTCCGTCGCTTATGACGTCGAGGGTTCCAGTTGATCTGATCAACGGAACAGCCTGCTCGTGAAATTAACATGCAAGTGGCTGAGCACTCCACGGACACGTGTACCCTTAACGTAGTTCTCGGGGACATTCAGCGTGACACAGTGTGAGAAGGCTGACCCTTTGAATTACAGGCACAACAGAAACAGGAAGTAAGAGTGAGAGAAAGTTGTGGTGGAAGAGTACAGCAGGGTTCGCCACCATCCCCTGCCGGAGCCTCGT
>NC_069002.1:13806413-13843015 GCF_001194135.2 Octopus bimaculoides | reverse complement strand
AAGGGAGGTAATTCTAGAGAATAAGGTTGGCTAAGGGAGGTGACTCTAGAAGATTGTTGATAGATTGTACAAAAGAATAAAAATAGTATAAAACACTCCAAATGGGAAGAAATTCGAGGAGAAAATATGGTGGAGGATCTCCGTCGTTCAACGATGAAGATTCATTTGCTCAATCGAGTGAAATACCTGCTCTTGAATTAATGTGTGAGTTTTCCACAGATACATGAACTTTTTATATATTTATATATTTCACAAGCAGAATCAGCGTGACACAGTGTGCCTGACAAAGCTCTACATTTTGAATTACGAATATAATCCACCCGACGGATTTCTGTGCTATTCCTATCGAACCAATATCACTTAGAAGGTATGTGTCAGCCCAGGTTATAGAAAATTACATTTACCCGAGGTACCATACAGTGGGATCGAACCCGCAACATTGTGATTGCAAAGAGAACTTTTTAACCATTCGAGCACACTGCGCTTACATCAAGACACTATAAAAAAAACGACGGAGAAAATTAGAAGATAAAAGTAATGCTATGCATTTTAAGAGAATATGATGTGCTTTCAGAGATGTTTGGCTGCTATTTCATCTATACTATCACCAATTTCTTTATTACCCTCAAGAGGCTAAACATAGAGGGGACAAACAAAGGGGTTAAGTCGATTACATCGACCCCAGTGCGTAACTGGTACTTAATTTATCGACCCCGAAAGGATGAAAGGCAAAGTCGACCTCGGCGGAATTTGAACTCAGAACGTAACGGCAGACGAAATACCGCTAAGCATTTCGCTTGTTGTGCTAACGTTTCTGCCAGCTCACCGCCTCAAATTTCATCTATTTCATCTATACCATCATCATCAGCTTCAAAACAACAAATTTTCAAATTTCCGAAACAGAAAGAAGCATAGGGTGGGAGAGAGAAAGAAAGAAAGAACTTTTTTTTAATCTGTCTCTGTAATATTGATTACAAGTTTTGGCACAAGGCCAGAAATTCCGGAAGACTGGGTAAGTTGACCCCACTGCTCAATTGATACTTATTTTATCGACCCCCGTAAGAATCACCGACAAAGTTGACCTCGGCAGAATTTGAACTCAGAATGTAAAGACAGACGAAATGTCACGTCTCTGTAATATCAGTATATCTATATTTTACTCTCTCTCTCTCTCTCTCTCTCTCTCAAGAAAGATTTAAAGTTTATGGGTTTTATTCAAGGAGAAGATAGATAATAGCACACGTTATATGAGCAAGAAGTAAAATCGGAATTGCTGTGTGGTGAAGAAGTTCTAAATATCTACCATGACCACAGAAAAGGGGTAGGCTTAAAAAGGACTGATTTGGCTGCTATTTCAAGCAGTTCAAGTTACCACATAGAGTGCCCGTGGTAAATGTCAGAAGGTATCAAGTAAATGAGTAAAAAGAAGTTTTGTAGAAAGAGAAGCGGAATTGTCAGATGTCAAAAGAAAAGCAAATTAGTTCGTTGGGATACGAAATGTAAGGGCTAGTACTAGCCCTTACATTTCGTATCCCAACGAACTAATTACATAATTTAAGTGCTTGTAACTTCTTTATTTATTAATTTCTAGAAAAATTAATGCGATTCTTTTCATTCGTATACAAAACTACATCAAAACCATATTTTTATATAATATGGTGAAATACTTCAAGCGGTTGGAAGAAATTTATCAAAATCCAATTGTCCTGTCCATTTAACCATTTTCAAGACATTGTAGGATAGTAATTGAGGGAGATTTAGCTACAGTTTCTTAGAGATCGAGAAACTACATAGAGGCATTTTCTTTCTTGGTCCAAAACTGCAAATCCAATGGTGGACTACAATAAGGTGAGTCAGGACAGGAAATTAGTTCTGTAGATCACACTTCGTCTTTCAGCTAACTACCGGTATGCCATAATAATTAAAAACTATACAAAAACAACGTTTAGAAAAGCGTAAACCCTTTAAAGGATTCTCTTTGATGTTGTTCTACAAGGAGAGAAACTGCAATCACGTCTCTTTCAAACAACTACAACAAAAACCACATTTTTTGCCTTGTCAGTAATTTAAATTTAGAATTATATCCCTTATTTATTACTTTAAGAAAGAGTCACGTCCCTTACATTCAGTTCGTGTGGATTTTGTTGACGTGTTGGTAGAGTGGTTAGAACGTTTCATAGAACGTCTCGAAGTATGTTCCCACAATCCCATCAAGACCAACCTTGCCTTTCATCCTATCGGATTTTGATAAAAGACAATAACCAATCCAGGCCGGAAATGTTAGAGCAGCGGACAACACAGATGCCCGCCCTTTGCCCTTTCACACCAAAGTCTAGAACGACACGCTATATTGGTCAATATAGGGGTCAGTATTGCCAAGCTATATTGACCCCTGAAAAACATCTGTGGTTTGGGGAGGAGACACTTGCATTCATGGTGAACTGTTAGTTTTCCACGAAAGAATACTTTTCCCCGGGGTTGAGCCACAAGTAAGAATTACCATGTGATTGCACCTAGAAAATTACCCTCCAAGGCACAAGTCCGGCCAAGGTTGTTTATGGAAGACCAGCAGTCGCCTATTCATACCAGCCTCCCCCTCTCCATGCTACCGATGTTATCTAAGGCAAAAGCAAAGACCGATACAGCTTGGCACCAGTGACGTTGCAACTCATTTCTTCAGCTGAGTGAACTGGAGCAACGTGAAATAAAGTGTCTTGCTCAAGAACATAACACACAGCCCGATCCGTAATCCCAACTCTCTAACCACCGAGCTATGCGCCTTCACAGATTACACACACACACACACACACACATACATACATACATACATACATACATATATATATGTTAAAGTCTGTCATACCGGCCATGACGAAGGGAAATAGCCCTGAAACTCGAGTCGCCTTTATATATTTATATTATATATTGTATATTATATTATATATTGTATATTCCATATTCTATACCCCACATTGGTTCTGCAGGAATATAAATAAAACATAAAAAACAGACAGTGTTGGAACTCTTTTAAACAAAATAATATATTCCTCTATACACAATCATACAAAAAAAACCACCTCTTTTGTATTTATTTTTACTCGCATATATATATATATATATATATATATATATATATATATACACACAAATAATAGGATAAACTCTTATATAAGAATTTATCAAGTAGTTATCGTGAAAATATTCATAGGGAAATATATATATATAATGTTATACATCACTGGTCACAATGCACTTTGCATTGTTTTAGCTTGCAAATGATGCCACCCAACTAGCTAAGCAAGCAGGCCAGCATTCTCCCTTTACACACACACATACGTGGTGGGAGGAGGTTAAATTTTAAATCTTTCAAAATTTCTATCAGGATAATAATCAATAAGATGTTCTGATAAATGGAAAAAATGTCTTTGTTACAATTAATAATATTAAAAAAAAAATGAAACAAATTTTGAAATGTTAAAATATGGTGTGAAACTTTTGAATTAGAAGTATTGTAGGGCAGGTCTCACCGATGTAGAAAACTGAATATTTACAATATTCCTGCTGTTATTATTAAAAATTGTGTGGTCTGGTATAAAAAAATATTTTGAGGATGTTATTTGCATGATGCTGAAAAGTAAGATGGGGGTATGAGGTGATCTTAATGTAGATGACGCCTTTAGAGAAGGTTTAGAAGCACAGAACCACTTCTGTGCAGGAGTTACAGTTGCAAGAGGTGGCAGCTGGCATCATTTTGTAAGCGGTAATCCCATGGTTAAAGCCTACATATTTGTTGTCTGTTTTAAATCCACTTCTACACAGAAGACACAAGACAGAACTCGCTTCTTGCTAAGTTCAGCTCTCTCTCTCTCTCTCCCAGGACCTATCTTGTATCTAACAACTATCAACACTGCTTCCTGTTATCCACACATACAAAACGATGTTCACAAAACGTTAGCCAGCAACTTTTAGATTAATTGTGAAGCTTATGTAATATATTCTTTTACTGGTTGCAGCTATCTGACTGCAGTTGTCGTCGCCCCTTCTTCTTCTTCTTTTTCTTACCACTGCCTGGAATCGAACTGGTGTCACCATCTGGTGTCACGTAAAAGTACCCAGCACACTCTATAAAGTGGTTGGCATTAGGAAAGGCATCCAGTCATAAAAGCCATGCCAAATCAGACTGCAGTCTGGTGGAGTTTACCAGATCTGGTCAAACTGTTCAACGCATGCCAGCATGGACAATGGACATTAAATGATGTTAATGAATATATATGTATGCATACACAAATAATCTTCTCAGCATCGTTCTTCCAGTTTCACTTACAAGGTATTTGTTGACTTGCAGAAATGTGCAGGACACTAGCTGAAAGTCCATCCATGCACTGGGATTGAACCCCTAACTACATGGTCCCAAAGTTCCAAATCAAACTTCTTAACCACACAGCTATGCATCATAAAGAATTAGAGTAAACAAAGTTTATTTAGATTTTTCAGTTTATTAAGAAAATTCACAAAATAATGTTAATGTCAGACATCAAAATTCTGGGCTGCACAGAGGAGATAACAAGCGATGGGAGAATAAGACCAGTGGTTCATTTGACAATTTGAGAAATTCATAAAAAGACATTTTTTCTACTGCAGTTGCACCACTTGCAGCTATAAGTTATTTTCTATGAAGATGGTGCACTGCCCATTAGGGGTTGAGTGTTTGAGTTTCTTGACAAAACTTGCCCAAACCAGTGGATTAGAAGAGGCAGTCCAGTTTAGATAATTTATGGACATCCTGTACATAAAATCTCATAGATATATTCTATAATGGTTCAATGAATTATCTTTTCTATATAGTTTTGGTATCAAGGATAGGCAGTCTATTATCCAACTCTCATGTTGATACTTTGGGTGGGTTGAATAAGTTACATACTGGATAAACTTGAAAAGTGCACCATGAGGAGTATCCAGCATTGAACTAATTCCATCAACCAAAGTATCAAGGTGATAACAAGTTGCCCATCCAAACACCCCAAGAATTTTTTTTTTCTTATTTGTAGCATAATAACTGTAGTAGTGATGTTATTCCTGATCTTTAAATCTTTTATCATACAGACTACTCTGTCAAGTGTTCCAGTTGATCCGATCAACAGAACAGCTTGCTCATAAAATTAACGTGCATGTGGCTGAGCACTCCACAGATATATGTACCCATAACGTAGTTCTCAGGGAGATCCAATATGACAGAGAGTAACAAGGCTGGCCCTTTGAAATACAGGTACTACTCATTTTTGTGCCAGCTGAGTGAACTGGAGCAACATGAGATAAAGCATACGTGTCGCCAGGAATCGAACTCATGACCTTACTATTGTGAACCAAATATCCTGACCACTAAGCCATACGCCTTCACTCTGTCATGTGTAATGCTTGTTTATTCACATTGCTTAATGGTTTTGAATTAATCATGCATTATCTTGCAACTTTGAGATTTCAATGAAGTGATTATTTTTAGAATGACATTGTAGGGTAGGCACCAGAAGCTGGATCTTGCCATTTTGAACATAAAACAGGGAGAATATTTGGACTGGCTAATAACCAGTTTAAATGCTAAAGGGATAAAGAATATATTTCTCAATTATTTACCCACAATATCAGGTAAATCAATAATGTATGTATATGAGTATTCTGAAAGAATGTTATCATTAAAAGTATCACAGTAATAAATTAATGTACCACCACAGCTGCAGATGTGGTTATATAAAATATATAATACTCAGAAATCGCTGTCCCACAATTACGAGCATCAGGCTCACAATCATGAGGTAGCAAGTTCAATTCCTGGACCAGGCTGTGTTGTGTTCTTGAGCAAAACACTTTATTTTCACGTTGCTCCAGTTCACTCGGCTGTAGAAATAAGTTGTGATGTCACTGGTGCCAAGCTGTATCGACCATTACCTTTCCCTTGGATAACATCAGTGGTATGGAGAGGAGAGGATGGTATGCATGGGTGACTGCTGGTCTTCCATAAAACAACCTTGCCCAGACTTGTACCTCAGAGGGCAACTTTCTAGGTGCAATCCCATGGTCATTCTTGACAGAAGGGGGTCTTTTACCCTTTATCACTATTATAGGGTTATTCGCTTGTATTAAAACTATTCTGACAGTATTTTGTGTGAATGATTTAGCAGACTCTGCAATGATGAAGCTTTTATTCCCCAAGAACACATTTTTGTCTTGAAAGAATGATTAACCAATTATTACAACGATATGGTTCCTATCCTGTATGGAGGCGTTTGTGTGTATTTAAGTGATTTGTCTGAGAGAATGATTTACCACAAATATCACATTGATATGGCTTTTCTCCTGTATGTACGCGTTTGTGTTTAGTTAAGTCACTTGTTCGAGAGAATAATTTACCACAGATATCACAGTGATATGGCTTCTCTCCTGTATGAATACGTTTGTGTGTGGTTAAGCCACCACTTTGTGGGAATGATTTGCCACAGATTTCACAGTAATATGGCCTCTCTCCTGTGTGAACACGTTTATGAGTTGTTAACTGACTACTTTCAGAGAATGATTTACCACAAGTATGACAATGATATGATTTCTCTCCTGTGTGTATGTGTATGTGACTAGCTAAGTGGTTCGTTTGTGAGAATGATTTACCACAGATATTACAATGATAGGGTCTTTCTCCTGTATGAATATATCGGTGCCTAATTAAATTGCTTCGATGAGAGAAAGCTTTCCCACAGATATCACAGTTACATGGTTTCTCTCCTGTATGAATGTGTTTATGTTCAGCAAGATTCCTCTTACGGGGGAATGACTTTTTACAGATATCACAGAGATATGACTTAATATGCTTTGATTGTTTTTCATATTTAACTTCCTTCTCACATAATTCATCTTCCATAATTTTCGTCTTTTGCACAACACAAGGATATTTCCCAGGTGAAAGGATTTTTTTTGTCTCTTTTTCTTTTTTTCCGTTATTCTTAACAAATATTTCTATTGCTGTATTTCCATAAGCTGTGATCTTTGTTGATATTTAAAGATGTTGCGAAGATCGCAAGATGATTTTAGTAGAATACAATCATTTCTGAAATAACTACGCCAAGATAGTTTATAATGATGGAAACTGTCTTATCATATGGTAAGAAACCAACAAGTGAAATAGAGCTAAAAATAAATATATTTTTCAAAACATATCCAGGTTTTTTGAAATTATGGCAGGGAAAACAATTATATCTTAATGGTAAATTTGTCCAAATGCAAGAATCATAGTGGACACATTCCACAGAGTGAAACAGAAAATCTGCTGTTAATTTCACAGATTAATAAAGTGGTACGTGTTCTTCATAATCTCTTTTGTTGATCTTTGAAAGATGATGATGTATCTGAAATAAAAATTTAAAAAATTCTTTTAGACTATTTTCAAATATTCTGAAATAATTCTAGGCACAAGACCTGAAATTTGAGAGGAGGTTAGTCGAATTCATCAACCCCAGTGCTCTGTGAGATTTTGCATAACAGAGGGGAAGAACCATCAAAATTCAATAGAGTGAGGTTATAAAAGAAATGATAGTATTATTAAATAAATCTTCCAAGCAAGAGAATTAGTTCCTTTATGAGATATTTACAAAGTATCTTTCAAACCAGAATATACAGGGTGTTCAAAAATTCATTTGACAATTTGAGAAATTCATAAAAAGACATTTTTGCAACTGAAGTTGTACCACTTGCAACCAAAAGTTATTTTCTATGAAGATGGTGCATTGCCCATTAGGGGGTTGAGTGTTTGAGAGTTTCTTGATGAAACTTTCCCAAACCAGTGAATTAGAAGATGCAGTCCGGTTTAGGTAATTTATGGACATCCTGAACATAAAATTTCATAGATTCATCATCTGACACAAGATCACCTCTCCTCTCAAAGAATCTTTGTCTTGCAAATTACTTGGTGACCCTGCCAGTGTTGGTGCCACACTTATTTTATCAAGACTGAAAGGTAAAGTCAATTTTGGTGGCATCTGATCTCAGAATGCAAAGCTGGAAGAAGTACCACTAAACATATTGTCTGCCAACTATTTTACCAGCTTGCTACCTTAATATTATTTCAGCTTAAGGCAATGGAGCTGGCAGAATCATTAGCATGCTAAACAAAATGCTTAGCAACATTTCATCTGTCTTTACATTGGGAGTTCAAATTCTGCTGAGGTTGACTTTGCCTTCCATCCTTTCAGGGGTTAATAAAATAAGTACCAGTTATACACTGGTGTCGGTGTAATTGACTTACCCTGTCTCTCAAAATTGCTGGCCTTGTGCCAAAATTTGAAACCAATATTATTTCACTTTAATATTATGAAATAATAGAAAAAAAAACAATACAACATATCAAATTTACTTCAAATGCAGAGATTCAACAGTGGAAATTTTATATTTTCATACTGTAAAATGTAGATAAATTCTTTATCTGATCAACTAAATTTTACTTTTTCATTTGTAATATAAGTAACATATAACCTTATGTAAAAGTATTGCTTTAGTACAACGGTAGAGCACCTGTCATGTTTACAAAAGATGTGGGTTCGAATTTCACAAGTAGCATCAACATTTTTTACTCCTTTTATAACTTTTTGTAAAATTTATAGATTTGCAAACTACTAAGACACCCCAGATTCAACCCCACTGTGTGGCAACTTGGCCAGGTATCTTCTATAGCCTTGAGACAACCAATACCTTGTGAGCGGAATTGGTAGATGGAAATTGTGTAGTAACTCATCATGTATTCATATATTTACTCTCATTTACTCATTTACTTGTTTCAGTCATTTGACTGTGGCCATGCTGGAGCACCGCCTTTAGTTGAGCAAACCGACCCCAGGACTTATTCTTTGTAAGCCTAGTACTTATTCTATCAGTCTCTTTTGCCGAACTGCTAAGTTACGGCAACATAAACACACCAGCAATGTTGGTGGGGACAAACACAGACACACAAACACACATATATATATACATATATACATATATACGACAGGCTTCTTACAGTTTCCTACCAAATCCACTCACAAGGCTTTGATCGACCCGAGGCTATAGTAGAAGACACTTGCCCAAGGTGCCACGCAGTGGGACTGAACCCATATATATATATATATATATATATATATTTATGTGGAGAATGGAGCAACAAATACAAGAAGCAATTCTGTTGGGCTAGTTAGCCGTTGTTTTATTGTGTGGAGGTTATGTAATGAGTCATTGTGGAGGTTGAGGTTATGTAGTGAGGCAACCCTATCATTTACCTATATATATATATATACATACATATATCATCATCAACATTTTAACATCCACTTTTCCATCCATGAATAGACCAGACAGAATTTGATGAAGCTGATTTTCTACTCCAGATGCCCTTCCTGTCTTGTCAGGATAGATATACATCAATATTCATAAAAGTTCACTTTGCAACCACAAAGTCTCAAGTTTAGTCCTACCGCACAGCTCCCAAGGCAAGTGTTATTTACCATAGGCCCCAGGCCAACCAAAGCTTCATCATCATCATTTAACGTGTGTTTTCCATGCTGGCATGGATTGGACAGTTTGACTGGAAACTGGTAAGCTGGGGAGCTGCAGCAGGTTCGAATCTGGTTTGGTATGGTTTCTACGGTTGGATGCCTTTCCTCGCATTAACCATTCCAAGACTGTAGTGGATGTTTTCTACGTGCCACAAGCACAGATGCCAGTTACTTGAAACCAGCATTTAGCACAACTACAATCTCACTTGGCTTGACAGGTTTTCTCAAGCACAGTATATTGCCAAAGGTTTCAATCACTTGTCACTGCTTCTGTGAGGCCCAAAGTTCAAAAGGTGTTTTTCACGTGCAACTAGTGGAGGCGCAATGGCCCAGTGGTTAGGGCAGCGGACTCGCGGTCATAGGATTGCGGTTTCGATTCCTAGACCGGGCGTTGTGAGTGTTTATTGAGCGAAAACACCTAAAAGCTCCACGAGGCTCCGGCAGGGGATGGTGGCGAACCCTGCTGTACTCTTTCACCACAACTTTCTCTCACTCTTACTTCCTGTTTCTGTTGTGCCTGTAATTCAAAGGGTCAGCCTTGTCACACTGTGTCACGCTGAATATCCCCGAGAACTACGTTAAGGGTACACGTGTCTGTGGAGTGCTCAGCCACTTGCACGTTAATTTCATGAGCAGGCTGTTCCATTGACCGGATCAACTGGAACCCTCGACGTCGTAAGCGACGGTGTGCCAACAAACAAACAACAAAACAAACGTGCAACTAGCATGGGTGCCAGTTATATGACACTGGTATCAGCGATGACTACAATTTCACTTGGTTTGACGGGTCGTCGCAAGCACGGTATATCACCAAAGGTCTTGGTCATTTGTCATTGCCTCTATGAGGCCCAACGTTCGAAGATCATGCTTCACCACCGCATCCCATGTCTTCCTGGGTCCTCCTTTTCCACAGGTTCCCTCCACCATTAGAGATCGGCACGTCCCAACACAATGTGACAACCAGTGTTGGTTTGTTTACGTCCTAAGAATCTAGCAGCTCGACAAAACAGACTAAGAGAATAAGAACCAAATAAGTACCCAAAATATATACAGAGGGTAAACAAAACCCTTGAAGGTTGTGCCCCAGCACAGCCACAATCCAACGACTAAAACAGCTAAAAGACAAAAAATCAGTTTCCACTTATATGTTTCGGGCATTATCCAAGATTTCCAAGTCATTTTTATACATATTCCATTATCGGTGGTTTCATTTTAACTGTCGCGTATAAATTTATAAATGGAAAAGAAAAACAATATATAAATAATGTTCTTGCTTATAAACCGTGCACTCCACAAAAAAAGAAGAAAGGAGAAAAAATTACGCTTTTCCATTCTCTTGAGTTTTGGGACTTCGAAGGGGAGCAATTCCAAAATTCCGCCATGATTCCATTATGAATTGGAATCGGAAATTCAAAAATGATTTTAAAAATTAATTATAATTTTCGCTTGACATAACGAAATAAATATTCGAAAATTTGTAAAATAGAATATTCTCAAATTAAAACAGCAAAACTAACGAATGAATGGGGTGGTAAGGTCTGCGAGAAATAGCAGCAAAATCACACCAATTATGTCATTAAATGAAGGATAGATTAAGATAATGCTCTGCTTGGAGTAAAATATCGAACTAAGAATTTAATATTCTCATAATACTTACATATCAATCTAGTTGGAACTTGGAATAGGTCAAAATTTTCATAACAAGATAAAATACACGAAGACAAATAATGCAGCTTCTGGTGTTACTTTGTTTAGTGGCCGCCTGCGGAATAATATTACTACTACGGCTGTGCTGAAACCGGTGGAAGAATTATTTTTAAGTATGTGCTTCGGCCAGATTGGTTTCCTTGCCAGAATTTTTATTTCTTGATTTCTAATCGGCAGAAGTTACTAAGCGATTCAGTGGTCGAGAGTTTCATAAATTCTATTCATCCTGTTTATTCTACCAATTTTTATTTATTTATTATATATTATAGCCGTCTATGTCATTTTTGCAAGGAACTATTTTCAGTTTATTTCTTCGTTCCCTCTCAGGGCACAACTACACATTAATGCCCCACCTCTGATTTTACTTTTAATTTTCTGATGAGAAATTTTACTGAGATACATTTTCAGTAATGTAGATGATGATTATATTGATATCATTAACAACAAAATTTTCGATAGGTTTTCTGTTCAGTCTCCCCACTCTACTCCTAACTCCAACATTGTTACTTCAAGCACTTTTTTATAAATGGATGTATTTTGAATGACATTTTGCTGAAATATGATTACGGAAGTGTAGATTACGTAATATTGATGTTTCAAACATATAAATCTGGAAAATAGTGAAAAAAAATTAAGTTACAAGAATTGATGGTAATAAAGTCTGGATGAAGGAGGAGAACGATCCAAAAATTTCTCTTTTTTTTTCTTTCTTTGTCAACATAATTGCATTCTACACTTTCCAAAACGTATCTCTGAGAAATTTCATTTAAAAGCATACATTTTCCAGAATGTTATGACGAAAAAGTGTCGGGTAGGCGGGAACAAATATATAGTCATACCAATCTTAATTTCTCTTCTTTTTTTTTTTTTCTTAAATCTCAATCCTTTCCTTCTCTTTATTTTTAGTATACACACACACAAAATTCTCTCTCTCTCTCTCAATTTCAATCACATGTTTTCTTCATCTTATTCATGCACACTCTTCTGTGTCTGTTAACATAGAATTCAAATGCCGACTTTCAAAAGAATCTCCAAAAAACGTAATATTTGGTTTGGCAAGTCGCAGAAAAATTTACTTCTGTTGGCAGCGCTACCGCTGTCTTGCTCGGTTTACAAGGATTCTTTAGCATCGCTATCCCTACCTCGAAGGGAACAAAAAGAGCACGGAACTAGGCGAGGATTTTCCTTTCATATTTTTAGTATTCCTGTGTTTCATCCAACAGAAAATACGATTTTTTTTTCACATTTTCTCCCCTGCTCAAACCCGTGCTGTTTTCCTTCATGAAGTGGACTAGCAATTCTAAAAATTCTGCCTCTTTTGTACAGGAATAACATTAGAACTGAGTTTTTTTACCCTTTACCACTCACTAGAAATCAGTTAGCCCTTCCTCTTAAACTGCCAATACTAGTAGCAGAGGAATAAAACTGCCAATACTAGTAGCAGAGGAATAAAACTGCCAATACTAGTAGCAGAGGAATAACTGAGATTATCTACGCCGCCTTTATGTCCAATGTCACCGATGTCCTAAAGTGGACTGATCTTATGGGAGTTATCTCCCTTGCATAATTTACCTATTTTAAGCACTCCTTCCAGCACCCACAGGGAGGTTTTGTTTACTAACTACCTGGATAACTTCCGTTGATCAACATCACCACAATTTTCTACAACACATACCAATGGTTAAATCTTAGGTCGCAACCATACCAGTGTGATTAAGAAGCTTGCTTCCCAACACACATGGTTTAGAGTTCAGTCCTACTATACCTTGAACAAGTGTCTTCTACTATAGCACTGCATTCAACAAAGCCTTGTGAATGGATTTAATAAATGGAAACTGAAAGAAGCCCGTCGTCTCTGTGTTTGTCCCCACCACAGAGTGACGACCGGTGTTGATTTGTTTATATCACCTCAAAAACAGAGACCGATAGAACAAGTACCTGGCTTGAAAAAAAAGTAGTGGGGTTATTTGTTTCGACTAAAACCCTCCATGGCAATGTCCCAGCATAGCTGCAGCCCAATGCCTGAAACAAGTAATAAATAAAAGATTCTTCCGCCAGTCGCAACACAGCTGTGAAAGTAAAATTATTCCGCCAGTCCCAAACGCTGTAATACCGGAAGTTATGTTGAAATTAATTATTCTTTCTATCTTCATCTCTTTCACTGTACGGAGACGCCTGACATATTATTTTCTTCTGTCTTTTATAGTAATGCCATTTATATCGAGGAAGAATTATAAGAATATAAATCTTCTCCAGGCACTTAATTTTATCGACCCCGGAACACTGAAAGGTAAAATTGACCTCAGGAGGATTTGAACTCAGAACCTAAATGACCGTAACGAGAAACCACCCGAGTTTTTCTCCGAACTTGTCCACTTTGTATTCTAACTACACTTGATTTGTAAGTACTATAATAAACATATTGAATTATTTTTTATCTAAAGCATAGTTTATATCAAGGGCAAGGATTATTTAATGTATGCTATTTTATATAACAGACTGATGTGATTTAGCTGCTATTTCTCGTCGCTCAAACTACGTTGTCCTAGATTGACTTTGATAATTTTGTAGTTTAGTTCAAAATATTCTAAGAAATACACCGAGACCTCCTGAAATCAATCCTTGTAAATTTTCAAATTCATATCAAAACTAAAGACTACTTTATATAGCACAACTGGGAAAATTCTAATAAAAGTAGTATGCAATTTTGAACTTGTGTACATTTCATATCACCAACTGTTTATTAAAATAACACTTTCGCATCTCAGCTAAGTTTCGCTTCAGCTCGACTCCCACAACAGCAACACGTAAAGTTATGAGCTTTACAGTAAAATAATTTCGGTGTCAGCAGTATTATAGATGATGACCCTAAAACTACATAACAATTGCAGAAACCACCCATTCATCGAAGATTTCTTCAGTCAAGGCTGACTTGGGGTCAAACAGCAACAACGAGCCCCTAAAGGCAATTTTTATCTGATCCTTTGACTTATTCGTAAAAGATATTGCCCTCAACTTACATCATATCATCGGAAAGAGGAACACATTTGATGATGAGCGCAGCAATAGCTGTGTTATTACTCTTTTACTTGTTTCAGTCATTTGACTGTGGCCATGCTGGAGCACCGCCTTTAGTAGAACAAATCGACCCCAGGACTTATTCTTTGTAAGCCTAATACTTATTCTATCGGTCTCTTTTGCCGAACCGCTAAGTTACGGGACGTAAACACACCAGCATCAGTTGTCAAGCGATGTTGGGGGAACAAACGCAGACACATAAACATACACACACATACATATATATACATATATACGACGGGCTTCTTTCAGTTTCCGTCTACCAAATCCACTCACAAGGCTTTGGTCGGCCCGAGGCTATAGTAGAAGACACTTGCCCAAGGTGCCATGCAGTGGGACTGAACCCGGAACCATGTGGTTCGTAAGCAAGTTACTTACCACACAGCCACTCCTGCGTTCCTTCACAATCACACAGTTCCAGATTCAATACTGATGCATGGCATCTTAGTTAGGTGTCTCCACTATATACGAGGGGTGCCGAAAAGTTCTTGGCTTTGGGTAAAAGAAAATACAGGAGGATCAGTTAATTTTGATTTTACTCAACGTTTTCCCTTCCCAGATTCACATACTTATTGCAGCGGTCCTTCATTTTCCTAAACCCTGTAACAGAGCTTGGAAGGTTGGGCCTCCAACCAGGCCTTTCGCGACACCCTTAAAACCAGGATCTTTTCAGCACCCTTTCTTAGTCTCCTGATGTCCAATACCTAGAGAGTACAATTTTATATTGGAAACTGTGCAGAAGTTTAATTTTATTAGTGTGTGTGTATGAGAGCGAGAGAGAGCCATAACCCTAATGTTTTTGTTTGCTTTTATTAAATTCTTTTTATTCATTAAACAAAAAGATGGTGCTCTCCATAAAATCAACAACACGTGGCAATTGCTATTTCCAGTATGTTGTTAATGGAGGTTTCTGATTGGATAAAATTATCAAAAATTTCAAATGTTTTAAAGGTTTATAACAAGTTTATTATTAAATTTTTCTGAAATCCTTATCAGTATTGGAATGCAGTGAAATTTCCACAGAAGAATCTCTGTTTTTAAGTATCTTCTGTGCCTTAAACTGTTTCTTTATTATTTCAGAATATCAGAGAATATTGGACTAAAATATTTGTATACATCAGATGCAACATCAATATTTATCATCTCTTGAAGTCTGATGGAAGATGTGCAGATGAGATGTAACCAAGAATTATTGTAAAGTATTTCCTCTGGGTGGGATTATTAGCAAAATCTTTCTGATGCCTAGAATGTGTACAAAATGATTTTTGGTATTCTAATTAAAGTTGGAAACATTTTACAATTGCATTAGCAACATTTTCAGATATCTACAAAGACCACTTTTGATTGGAGTAGAGTAAAAGAACTATTTCTTGTGGATTTAAAAAAGCAATGGAAAGAGACGGTATATAGTGGTGAGAGAAGAAATAATATGGAAAATGAATTATCTGAAACTCATTCTAAAAGGATTGGTTTTGTAGAAGAAATTGGAAAAACATCATACAAATGTGATATCTGTAAAATAAGTTTTTCTGAAAAGCATGACTTTACTATTCACAAATGTGCTCAGGCTGGGGAGAAGTCATGTCACTGTAATATCTGTGGTAAAGCATTTTCTCATGTAACTACATTAACTAACCACAGACATGTTCATACAGGAGAGAAGCCATATCAGTGTGATATTTGTGATAAATCATTCTCTCGTGTGGTTACTCTAACAAACCACAAACGTATTCATACAGGAGAAAAACCATATCACTGTGATATCTGTGGAAAATCATTCTCTGATGGGTCTAACTTAACTAAACACAAACGCATTCATACAGGAGAAAAACCATATGATTGCAACATCTGTGGTAAATCATTCTCTCAAACAAATAAGTTAGCTAGTCACATACACATTCATACAGGAGAGAAACCATATTGCTGTGATATCTGTGGTAAGTCATTCTCTGAACCAGGTAACTTAACTAAACACAAACACATTCATACAGGAGAGAAACCATATCACTGTAATATTTGTGGCAAATCATTCTCTCTTGTAACTACCTTAACTAACCACATATACATTCATACAGGAGAAAAACCATATCATTGTGATATCTGTGATAAGTCTTTCTCCCGTGTTATGACCTTAACTAACCACAGACGTATACACACAGGAGAGAAACCATATCACTGTGATATTTGTGAGAAAGCTTTCTCTCAAAGAAGTCAATTAACTGAACACAAATATATTCATACAGGAGAGAAGCCATATCACTGTGAAATCTGTGGTAAGTCATTCTCTCGAAACAGTACCTTAACAAACCACATACGTATTCATACAGGAGAAAAACCATATCACTGTGATATTTGTGGAAAATCCTTCTCTCAAAAAAGTCACTTAAATAAACATTTGTGTGTTTCTACAGAAGAGTAATTGCATCAATATCGAAAATAATTCTGTGAGAAATTAAATATTCTATTTAACCAGAAACTTATTTATGAATTAAAGAAGGATATTGTTGTGTGATATCAACCTATCTACATATAGATAATGTTCATGTAAATTTACAAAAGAGTTTGCACATATGTAAATATCAACACACATAACTTGGATAGAAATACAGTGGTAGAAATATTCGCTAAGAATAAAATAAATTTGTTTGAAATAAAAACAAAAAGAAAGAAGGCTATGTTTCTATTGTGGTAAAACAAAAAATTATGGAAAATGAATTGTATGAAAATCATTCTAAAAGAATTGATTTTTCTGATGAGATGCTGAAGAGGTTGAAAAATGTCATACCAGTGTGATATCTGTAAAAAGCCATTCTCTGGAAAAGGTAATCTAACTATTCACAAACATATTCATACTGGAGAAAACCATATCACTGTCATATGTGTGATAATTCATTCTCTCAAATCATTTAACTAGTCACTTACACATTCATACAAGAGTCAAATCACATCACTGTGATATCTGTGGTAAATCATTCTATGAACCAGGTAACTTAACTAAACACAGACACATTCATACAGGGGAGAAGCAATACGAGTGTAATATTTGTGGTAATCATTCACTCAAGCAAATAACTTGTCACATCACATACACAACATGCATACTGTGGTAAATCATTCTCTGAGCCAGGGAACTTAACTAAGCACAAACATATTCATTCAGGAGAGAAGCCATATGAGTGTGATATCTTGTAAATCATTCTCTCAGAGTGGAAACTTAAATATACTCACAAGCACATCTATACAGGTGAGAAACCATATTACTGTGATATCTGTGGTAAATCATTCTCTCAAGCAAAATACTTAACTGAACACAAACTCAATCATACAGGAGAGAAGCCATATCACCACTATTTGTGGTAAATGTTTTTCTCAAAATGTTAGTTTATCTAACCACATATTCATACAGGAGAAAAACCATATCACTGTGATGCTTGTGGTAAATCATTTTCTCTCAGGGTCAATAAAATAGTACCAGTTGCTGGCGTTGTACCAAAATTTGAAACCAATATAAATACAAATTGGATGATATAATTTGTGAATCATCCTCATCAATGTTTCCATGGCTGTTTTGCATGCTGGTGTGGGTTGAACATGTCTAGCATACAGAATATCTCAGCTATGAGATTTATATCTTGAGTTCTGACATCATTCTCTTTACTCTCTCTCTCTCTCTCTTTTAATTGTTTCAGTCATTTGACTGCGGCCATGCTGGAGCACCGCCTTTAGTCGAGCAAATCATCCCCAGGACTTATTCTTTGGAAGCCTAGTACTTACTCTATCGGTCTGTTTTGCCGAACCACTAAGTTATGGGGATGTAAACATACCAGCATCGGTTGTCAAGCGATTGTTGAGAGGACAAACACCCACACACATATACAATTTATATACAACGGGCTTCTTTCAGTTTCCGTCTACCAAATCTACTCACAAGGCTTTGGTCGGCCCGAGGCTATAGCAGAAGACACTTGCCCAAGGTGCCACGCAGTGGGACTGAACCCGGAACCATGTGGTTCGTAAGCAAGCTACTTACCACACAGCCACTCCTACGCTGACTATTAGTGAATATCATTAATGAAATAGTAATTAAATAAAGTTGGTTTACTCTTAAATTATTCTCCTATCATTATATATGCCCTTCCTAATATCAAACATTTTATCATGTGTATTAAGTGCTCTTTCCATACCATCAGCACTACTGATGTTGCCATGCAGTTTGCAAGACTCGAGCCCTGAGGGAGCAGAGTTGGCTTTATGCTAGGGGATGAGGGCTTAAAATGTGAGAGAGGAGGTGGGGGTAGGGCAGATTTTCAACTTCTTTTGCCTGTCTCAATCAGTGGACTGTGTCCATGCTGAGGCACTGCCATGAAGGGTTTAGTTTGACAAACTGGTCTTAGTACTTATTTTTTAAATCTGGTACTTATTCTATCAGTCTTTTTTGCTGAGTTGCTAAGTTACAGGGATGTAAATAAACCAACACTGGTTGTTAAATGGTGTGGGGGAAGGGGACAAACACAAGCACAAAAACATATTTACAACAGGCTTCCATACAGTTTCTGTCAACCAAGGGTTTGCAAGATTGTATGGGGAGCAGGAGATAAGAGGATGGGGAGACAGCCTGCATCTGTCAGAAAATAAGTTAGGTCGGGTCGAAGGGTGATGATCGATAAGTCACGAGGTGGGGAAGGATAGAGGGGTGCAGGAGGGAGCGATTGGGGATAGAATAATCATAATACAGATGATAGGGGGGAGGCAGGAGAGAGATGACAAGGTGGGGTAGGCATTGAGTATGATTAGAGATAGTTCGGTTCTTTTCGCTATGAAGGTAAATTTAAATAATTAAAACACAGCAGCTCCAATTTCATTAATTGTTAAACAAATTAAGATACACAAGTGCGGTTGCACAGGAAAAAATATCCACTCCACGATTCACAGCTGTGAAGAAGAGAAAAAAAAAGCGATTTTTCCGTCGATCGCAGCATTCATAAACTGGAAATTCTTCCGCCCGATCCACACAAAATAGTACCGGAAGTTGGGTTGTGATTTATTTGAAATCTTGTCTTCACCTTAACGTGAAATGTAAACGAAAGAAGGATATTTAACAGGAATATAAATCGACCCTGGTACTTCACTGGTATTGTAATCGATCCCGCAAGACTAAAAGGTAAAATTAACCTCAGCGGGATATAAATTCACAACATTGATGACCGTAACTAATGACTTCTCTGACATATTTTTGATGATACTCTCATGATTATTCTGTAATCGATCGCCATTCATTGATACGTAAGTACTACAAATATCTCGAATTATTCTTGCGATATTTTATTTAAAGTGCAGTTCATATTTAGAACTAAGTTTATATAACGTATCTCTCTTTTTAAAGAGAGAATGCTGAGATTTGGATGTTATTTCCAGCAGATTAATGTTCTTTGAGAAGTCTTTCCATTGTTGGCATTAATTAGTCGTGACTTTTAATTAGGAGAATATCCTAAAATAAACTTCTAAAAGGTATTTAGAAACCAGCTCTTCTTTGTCTCTTCCGGGACCCCATGAAAATAGAAGCGTTTACCTTTTTAAATTGAAGGGGATTTCCTGGGCGAAAAAAAAAGATTTTATTTAACCATTATTTATTTGAAATGATAAATGGTTATCGATCTGTGACTCCGACAGTAGAAAATAACTTTGGGAAAGACTTGACCTTTCACCTTTGAAAACAGCGAATGTATGAAAAAATAAATTGATTAAAAGAAGAAAAAAAAATAATATTTTAAGATAATTGATTAAATCGATACATATAGAAATAGGTGAAGCACATTATTATTCTGGAGTTCATACAATCAAGACTTGATTCCGTCTCACCGCCCTCCCTTGTGGCCACCACCACCAAAATCTGAGGACGTACAGAAATAGATTGGACAATGGTAAAAGTGAAGTTGTCCAGACTATCGCACAACACTCGATACAATTTGTCACTTCATGTTGAAGTGTGTGGTATGGTTCTTAACTAAAACTGAAGACAAAAAGAGAGATCTGCGAGTCGCACTTAATTGATCACCTTACCTGTGTTGTTGGCGCTCCGTCGCTTACGACGTCGAAGGTTCCAGTTAATCTGATCAACGGAACAGCCTGCTCGTGAAATTAACGTGCAAGTGGCTGAGCACTCCACAGACACGTGTACCCTTAACGTAGTTCTCGAGGATATTCAGCGTGACACAGAGTGTGACAAGGCTAACCCTTTGAATTACAGGCACAACAGAAACAGGAAGTAAGAGTGAGAGAAAGTTGTGGTGGAAGAGTACAGCAGAGTTCGGCACCATCCCCTGCCGGAGCCTCGTAGAGCTTTAGGTGTTTTCGCTCAATAAACACTCACAACGCCCGGTCTGGGAATCGAAACAGCGATCCTATGACCGCGAGTCCGCTGCCTTAACTACTGGGCCATTGCGCCTCCATTTACCTGTGTGCCATCGAACTAATAGATCAGAGCTGACTTCGGGGTATACAGTAACCTTTGATCGTTTGCTTTTTCAGCTAGGATTGGCCTGGGGTTAAGGCAATAACCTAATAAGGGAGTTTTGCATGGTCTCTCGACTTTCCTAAAAGGAGAAGTTATACTTCCCGAAAATATGACTATCATCTAAAGGAGTAAAGGACACAATGGATAATGGTACAGAGTTATGGTTGTGTGACTAAGAATTTACCTTCACAGCTTGATAGAAACTGTTCGGAAGCCCATGTGTGTGTATTTCACTGGTGTATATCGGAAAGACGTGTTGCTTTACAAACGAAGTCCCTCGTGATGTTTGCTCTCTGCACCAAAGTGCAGACATTCCATCATCATCAGGGATTGGTCGCTCAAACGATGCTATTATTCAACAATCGCTTTGTAAAATAAATATATGAAATATACTTACACACGTCCTGAAAGCTAGGCAATAAGGCCGTGGCTGGCTATCAGTTTTCTCTGGGAGGACTAAGTGATAAAACAACAAGAATCAGAGGATTCTGGAGTGCTCTAGCATGGCCATAGTCTAATGACTGAAATGAGTAAAAAAAATAAAATAAAAGGTGTCTGTGGAATACTCGGCCACTTACACATAAATTCTGGTGCAAGTAATTCAGTTGATCAAACAACTAAATCCACATCAACTGATGGAGATCTACCAAAACCACTAATCTGACACAATATGAAGATGTAACTATGGCCTGCAAATATGCAAACTTTACACAAGGTGGTGTGATCATTGTCATCATCATCATCAACGACTAACGTTCATTTTCCATGCTGGTATGGGTTTGACGGTTTGACTGAGGACTGGGAAGCTGCACCAGGCTCCAATCTGATCTGACAAGGTTTCTACAGCTGGATGCCCTTCCTAACGCCAAACACTCCAAGAGTGTAGTGGGTGCTTTTTATATGCCACTGGCATGGGAGTCAGTTAGGCGGTACTGACATTGACCATGTTTGGATGGTACTTTTTACATGCCACTGGCATGGGGTGCCAGTCAGGGGGTGCTGACATCGACCAAGTTCCAATGGTGCTCTTTTTACATGTCACTGGCACAGGGAGCCAGTCAAGTGCACTAGCATCAACCCACGCTTGAATGGTGCTTATTACGTGCCACCAGCATGGGTGCCAGTCAGGTGGCATTGGCATCAACTACGACTACAATTTCACTTGACTCAACAGGTCTTCTCAAGCACAGCTTATCACCTGACAATTCAAAGGTACTTTTAAATGGGCTGGTTATGCGACCAGCCACGGCTACGATCTCACCTTACTTGCTGGGTGTTCTCAATCACAGCATTTCTCCAAAGGTCTCGGTTTTTTGTCATTGCCTCTGTGAAGTCCAACATTCAAAGGCCATGCTTCACTACCTCATCCCATGTCTTCCTGAGTTTACCTCTTCCACAGGTTCCTTCCACTGTTAGGGTGTGACACTTCTTCACACAGCTGTCCTCATCCATACACAGCACATGACTATACCAGCAGTCGTCTCTTGCACACCACATCTGATGCTTCTTATGTCAAACTTTTCTCTTAGGGTGCTTACACTCTGTTGTGTATGCACACTGGCATTACACATCTAACGGATCATACTACCTTCATTTCTGTCAAGCCTACACATGTCCTCAGCAATCATAATTTTCATAAATCATAAAATTTAATTATTCATGTAAAGTTTAACCCTTTAGCATTTAGATTATCAAATGCAATGCTTATTTTTTCATGTTGGAAAACAGACATTAAAGAAAAAGGATGATAATGATAACATCAATGACAACGCTGATGATTTGAATTAATCATGCATTATCCTATAGCCTTGAGATTTTGATGATGTAATTGTTTATATTTAGAATGACATTGTAAGGTAGGTGTGAAAGGCTGGATTTGGCTAGTTTGGACATAAAACAGGTAGAATATTTTGGCCGGATGTGGCCAGTTGAAATGCTAAGGGGTTAATCGGAATAGATATGTAAAGTGTTCTAGTGTTGAATTTCCACATTTTTAAGTATTCTTTGTGTCTTATAATATTTCTTTATTATTTCAGAATATCAGAATATTGGACTAAAATAATTGTTTACATCAGATGCAACATCAATATTTACCATCTCTTAAAGACTGAAGGAAAATGTACAGAAGGGATACAACTTTGCTTTAATAAATCTTTGGAAGAAATACTCGTTGAATATTTACTCAGAGTGAGATTACTACCAAAATTTCTCTGATTTGAATATGTACAAGATGATTTTACTTTATAATTAAACTTGGACACATGAGTTCAGTATCTTCAAATATTGACATAAGAGAAATAAAGAAAAAGAAATATTTGTGAAGGATAAAATATATATTAAAAGAAAAAAAAAATTATGGAAAATGAATTATGTGAGAGCTATTCTAAAAGGATTGGTTTTTCAGAAGAGATATTTCACTGTGATATCTGTAATATGAAATTTTCTGTAAAAGATGACCTAACTACTCACAAACGTATTCATACAGGAGAGAAACCATATCACTGTGATATCTGTGGTAAATCATTTGCTCATGTAACTACTTTAAATAACCATATACACATTCGTTCATTAGAAAAACAATATCAGTGTGATAACTGTGGCAAATCGTTCTCTCGTGCCATAACCTTAACTAACCACAAACGTATTCATACAGGAGAAAAACCATATCACTGTGATATTTGTGGTAAATCATTCTCAGGTGCAGCTAACTTAAGTAAACACAAACGTATTCATACAGGGGAGAAACCATATCACTGTGATATCTGTGGAAAATCATTCTCTGAAACAAATAAGTTAACTAGTCACATGCACATTCATACAGGAGAGAAGCCATATCCCTGTGAAATCTGTGGTAAATCATTCTCTGACCCAGGTAATTTAACTAAACACAAACACATCCATACAGGAGAGAAGCCATATCACTGTGATATCTGTGGTAAATCATTCTTTCAAAGACGCCAGTTAACTGAACACAAATACATTCATACAGGAGAGAAACCATGTCACTGTGAAATCTGTGGTAAATCTTTCACTCGAAATGGTAGTCTGACTAACCACATACGTCTTCACACAGGGGAAAAACCATTCCATTGTGATATCTGTGGTAAATCCTTCTGTCAAAGAAGTCACTTAACCAGACATTTATTTGTTCATACAGAAGAGTAACAACATCTGTATCAACACTGAAAATAAATAACTTATTTAACTCTAAATATATTTACACAGATACTGTAGTGTGATATCAAGTTCTCAAAAGAATATTTTATATAAACACAAATATATATACATTTGTGATATTTTTAATAAAATTAATTATTTCAGAATACTCATCTGTCTTCCATTTATTTATTTCATATTAGTTTCAAATTTTGGCACAAGGCCAGCAATTTCAGGAGAGGGTAGTAATCAATTATATTGACCCTAGTATTCGACTGGTACTTATTTTAATCAATCCCAAAATAATGAAAGGCAAAGTTGACCTCAGTGGCATTTGAACTCAGAACTCAGATGAAATACCACTAAGTATTTTGCCTGATGATTTATTTATTTATTTGATATCACAAGCTGTGAATAATAGCATCATTTGTTATAGGTTTCCACTGAGGCAATTTCCAATCATTGTCGTGGCCGATGCCGGTGTCATGCAACTGGTACCCATGCCAGTGGCACATAATAGCACCCATGCCAGTGATACACAAAAGCACTCATTACACTCTTGGAGTGGTTGGTGTTGGGAAGGGCATCCAGCCATAGAAACCATGCCAAATCATACTGGAACCTGGTGCAACTCTCCGGCTTACCAGTTTCAGTCAAACCCATGCCAGCATGGAAAGCAGATGCTAAATGATGATGATGATATATGTGTGTGTGCCATCATCAACATTCAACATTTGTTGTCCATGCTGGCATGGTTTGGACAGTTTGACCAGGGCTAGTAAACTGAGGGGCAGCACCAGATCCCAGTCTGATTTGGATATGGTTTCTATGACTGGATGCCCTTCCTAACACCAACCATTCCGAGAGTGTAATGGGTGCTTTTACGTGCCAGTTAGGTGACACTGGCATCGGCCATGACTACGATTTCATTTGGCTTGGTGGGTCTTCTACTCAAGCACAGCATATTACTGAAGTTTTTGGTCATTTGTCATTGCCTCTGTGAGGCCCAACACCCAAAAGTGCTTTTTACCTGCCCTTAGCACAGGTACCAGTTGTGCAATACCAGCACAGGTGCTAGTTACATGACACTGGCATCAGCCACATTGCATCCATGAGGCCGAATGCTTGATAGGTGGCTCTTACATGCTACTGGCATCGGTGCCAGTTATGTGACACTGGCATTGGCCACCACTACGATTCACTTGGCTTGACGGGTCTTCTCAAGCACAGTATATCACCAAAGGTTTTGGTCACTAGTCATTGCCTCCATAAGGCCCAACTTTCGAAGATCATGCTTCACCACCTCATCCTGTCTTCCTGGGTCTACTTCTTCCAAAGGTTGCCTCCCCAGTTAGAGATCAGCGCTTCTTTATACAGCTGTCCTCGTCCATACACATCACATGACCATACCAGTGCAGTCATCTCTCTTGCACACCACATATGATACCTCTTATCTCCAACTTTTTTCTCAAGACACTTACACTCTGTCATACATGCACACTGACATCACACATCCAGTGATGCATGCCAGCTTCATTTTTTTTTCAAGCCTACGCATGTCCTCAGCAGTAGCAGCCCATATTTCACTGCCATGTAGCATGGCTGTTTGCATACAGGCATTGTACAGTCTGCCTTTCATTCTAAGGGAGAAGCTCTTTGAACTTTGCCCAGCCTATTTTTATTCTCGCAGTTACGCTCTCAGAGCACCCACCTCCGCTACTGACTTGGTCACCTAGATAACGGAAGCAGTCAACTATCTCTAGCTTACTGGTATTTGATGGAGTCTATTTTCTGTACATTTTTAGTGTTTATTGTACTTGTGCACCTTCTGCACACAAAAACTATTTTCACAGTTAACCTACCTTGGATATTGCTACACCTATTATGTGTCCACAACTTACACCAGGTTCATCTTATGGAATTTCTACCTTCACCTTTCCTACAAATCAAGAGATTTCTGATTTGTCTGCTTTCCTACTTACTAAGACTTTTGTTTTTGCTAGGATAATTCTAAGGCCCTTTGATTCTAGACTTTGTTTTCTTTCCACACATGAAATTTCTTCTCTAGTACTGGAAACATGCCTGTCTAACCAAAGGATAATATTACCTTGCTTGGAAAGAGGTGAGGGTTCACAACAAGAAGGGCATCCAGCTGTAGAAAATCTACTTTAATGAATTCTCTCTGATCCATGCAAACATGGAAAAGTGACAATAATGATGACCATCATGATCATAATGATAAGTGTGAAATTCACTTCATACCATTTTTTCCCCCATTTTCTAGAATAACTTTGTATCACCTTAAAATAATTCAATAAATAAGAAAAGAAGGTTTAAATGTTTTAATATTGAATTTATTACACAACTTATACACACTATCTTGACTAATTTATGTAACTTTTTGCTTACATGTCCAATTTACTCAGTAACAGTGGGTTCATAGGTAATATATCAGTAATGTTGAAGAAGGCAAAAACAGAGACACCAGTGAGGATATAGAAGTGATTTACTTTTTAATGAGGTCTCTTGTAATATTGAGTTAGACTTGACATTCTCATTATACGAACTTCTAGCTTACCAACTCAAAGCCCCTTGTCAACAATGTCAAGTTGTGACATTGTTCACAACATAAATATAAAATAAATAAGTGAAATATATATATATGAATATTCTGAAAGCATATTTTATTAAAAATAATGTCACAGAAGTAAATTATCTCACTAATGTAGCTATAGCTATACTTATATGAAAAACAATGAACATGATTCTGGTTAAATAAGATATTTTTCATAGAATGACTTTTGTTGATATTGTTACTCTTTTTATGAATGCATGTCTAGTTAAGTTGCTTCTTTGAGAGAATGATTTACTGCAAATATCACAATGACATAGTCTTTTACCTGTATGAATTCGTATATGGTTTGTTAAGGTACTGTTTTGAGAGGATTTACCACAGATTTCACAGTAATATTGTTTCTCCCCTGTATGAACGTGTTAGAGTTCAGTTAATCAACTTCTATGAGAGAATGATTTATCACAGCTGTTACAGAAATATGGTTTCTCTCCAAAAAAGATTTATCAGTTATTACAGTGATATGGTTTCTCTCCTGTGTGAACGTATATGTGACTAGCTAACCTGCTTGTTTAAGAAAATGATTTGCCATAAATATTACATTGATATGGTTTCTCTCCTGTATGAATGCATTTGTATTTAGTTAAATTTGACCCATCAGAAAAGTTAGTTAAGTTTGACCCATCAACAAATATTAGTGATATGGTTTTTCACCAATGTGAATACATTTGTGGTAAGTTAAGGTAATTACACAAAAGAATAATTTACAGCCGATATCAGCAATATCGTTTCTCTCCTGTAAGAATGCATTTGTGTTTAGTTAAGTTAGATTCATGAGAGGACAATGTACCACAAATATCATAATGATATAATAATCCTATAAGAATGCATTTGTGAGTAGTGAGGTTACATTTTTCAGAAAATAACTGTTTACAGGTATCACAATGGTATGAGGTTTTCTCTCTCTTTCCTCATCTCATCAATAAAATTTATTTTTCTCAAATCATTCTCACATAATTCATTCTCCACATTATTTCTTCTCTCACTACAATATACCATGTCTCTTCTTTTCATTTTTATATTTTACCCATAAGAAATTCTATTGCTGTTGATTACATAAAGATGTTAACACATTTGAGAAATTTTCCAACTTTAATTAGTATGCCAAAAATCAACTTATACACATTCATTCTATACAGCAAAAGAAAAACAAATGATGCTAGTGAAAATATTTCTGAATAATTCTTCTGTAGATTTATTAAAGTGAAGTTGAGTCTCATCTGTACATCTTCCATCAATCTTTAAGAGATGATAAATATTGATGTTGCATCTGATGTAAGCAATTATTTTAGTCCAATATTCTTTGATTTTCTGAAATAATAAAGAAATAGTATAAGATACAGAGATGCATTCTAATACCATTAAGAACTGCATAAATAAACATTTACTGTGAACTAATGTGCTTTACTTTTAAATCTGTTTTGAAAATCATGAAAAAAATCTCAAAAATAGAAGTAAAAGCTGGCCTTGAGAACGCTTGGCAAAGAAAATGGGACCCTTTTACCATAAATGAAATGGCCATACTTAGAACACAGAAAAGAAGTAGGTAGAAATTTCGTAAAGTATGCTGTGTTGAAATTAGGGATGTACAAGTGGTGGGGTGGGACCAGAAGCAGTTTAACAGAGAATCTAGACTTCAGGGCTATAAACACTAAGATCGGCAAAATTTCCTTTGTCCGGTAAAATATATACACGAAATTCCAGGTTAAAGGAATCAGGATTGACTGAAGTTTATTTTAATACTATTTGGTGATACAATTACACAAGCTAACAAGATTGATCGTTATAGCTTTTGTTGAGCTATTCATAAAAATAGCCACAAACGAGAGTGAGTTAAAGTGTTGTTTATTTTTTGTCAATCATCTACAACGTGAGAGAGTACGATCAGTCACTTAAGCTCGGGTCGCATTTTCCACCTAACAAGAAGTCCGTTCTCTGCGGACCAGCTCGATAACTAGTCTCCTTGAAGATCGACTAGAAATGAGTAGGTTCGAAGTCAGCTTCGACAGCAGGCTGATGGACATCAACGACGGTGAATGCCCATGAATACGCTTGTGAGCTGACGTGAAGGGAAACAATGAGGCGTTCGTACACTTTGATTGTGAAGCCATTGGCGGCTGTTAAAGTTTGGCCTCGCTCTCTATAACGGCGGATACTGGGATCACGCTGATTTCTGCTCCTGTGTCGATTAGAAGTCTCCGTCCGGAGCTCCGATCGGGGACAAACAGGAGCAGTTGATCGTGTTTGCCGACCCTGGTGTTTCCCCGGAGCCGATGACAAAGGGGTGTTGAAGCTGCACGGTTGCTTACACTTGGTAGCCTTTGCTCCGAACTTCTTGTGATAAAAACACAAATCGTCTCGGGACCGACCTTATGACGTTGATCGTAACCCTGTCAGAAAAAAAAAGGGGGGGGACATCCCTTCGATATAACTCGACAACATTTGACATTTCAGTTCGGATATCTTCTATATAACTCGACAATTCACTTCGGATATCTCCGTGACAGTTACGGAAATAGGAAGAGAAGAAAGCTAACGGGTTGTGTGTGCGTGCTTGTTCTTGTCTGCGCCTGTTCTGTTTTTAAGTATTTTACGTGTTGTTGAGAGAGAGAGAGAGAGAGAGAGAGAGAGAGAGAGAGAGAGAGAGAGAGAGAGAGAGAGAGAGAGAGAGAGAGAATGGGTAAGAGACAGCGAGCAAGAGAGAGAGAAAGAAGAGGCAAGTGAGAGGGGGAGAGAGAGAAAAAGGAGACGAGAGAGTGTGCAAGAGAGACAGTGAGAGAGAGAGGGGGTGATAAAGAGGAGGCGAGAGAGAGGGTAAGAGACAGAGCAAGAGAGAGACAGACAGAGAGATAAAATTTGAATATTAAGCATGAATAATATAAAAACAAGACATTTAAGATAGGTGCAGGAGTGGCTGTGTGGTTCCGGGTTCAGTCCCACTGCATGGCACCTTGGGCAAGCCTTGTGAGTGCATTTGGTAGACAGAAACTGAAAGAAGCCCATCCTGTATCTATATATGGTTTTTTTCTCTTTTAACCACTAAAGAGGAGAAAAGGAGGGACTATACAATGCATTTTAAAGTTTATCATCCGTTTTCGCTAACTGTCGTAAGTCCTTAATCTCGAAGCAAAAAAATGCGACTCACCAACGGGCACTAATGCCAGATTCTTGTCCATTGGTTCAGAAGCCGGAATCTTTCTCGGAGTCTATTTGTAGCCGGTGGTCTAGTTAGGATGTCTAGCATCCTTGTTGTTATATCCTCATTCAGGATTACTGTTACGTAGGAATGTTTTGTCAGGCCCGAAGTGATCTTCTTGATGTTGAAATCTGTTTCAGCTTTTGCGAACCATGCCACGCCCAGCTTTGGCCAGAATCGTGGTTGCTTCAGTGCAATGACGTTCTCGCTTTTCATGATTGGGTATTTTCTATTTCGGGGTTAAGCTATACATAAAAATAATTCCAAACGAATGTGTGTTGAAATGTTTCTTCTGTATCAACCATCTACAAAAAGAGAGAGAAAGCAAATTAGCCATCCAAGTTCTGATTCTATTTTCTGTCTAACCGGAAATCCTTTCTCTGCGGACTAACTTTATAACTGCAGTGAAGATCTATGTTTACAGATTTTTTTTTAACTAACATAAATATTTATTTACACGAAAGAAAATTACTGGAGAACTATAATCGTAATCGAATCTTTACCTTTTGGCCGGCACATTTAAAAAAATAATTTTTTGTAACTAAACACTTTCAAAACTCGGATACTGGTAGAATGTGTCACATAAAACATCATTTACTCTTGGCGTTTTTGAGAAAATTGCGTATTTTCGAAGTTATTTCGTGTTAAAGTTGTCGTATTTCGGTAATTTCAACCAATCAATGACGTCTATTGAGGTGAAAACAATTACTGCTGTGGTTTGTCAACAAGATGTTCCGGCGGTGTATATTTAGTTTGTCACTGCTATTTCTGACACTTCCCTTTGGCCGGCAGATTTTAAAAAATAATTGTCACTGTTATTAATGACATATTTCATTTGAGACACGTGTGTATAATTTAATCGTTTCAGTTATTGGTTATTTTTTTTCTATTTTTCCAATTTATTTTGTTTGGGAAATTATTTTCGTTTCCTTTTCGCTTGTCATTTGAACTGGGTTCAGTCCACAGCTGCATTGTAGCTCATCCCCAGTTCTTCTACGGTTGTGGGTAACCACAAGCTATCTTTTTTTTCCAGCTTGTTTACATACTGCATAACAGTTTGTTTCAGCAGAAAGACTGTGGGTAGACCCTGTCTCCTCAGAAAAATTGTAAATAAAAACATTTTTAAAGTTTTTACTCCATTCTAGTGTAAATCATCCTGTTGCCGCTTTCAGTTTCTTCAGAATCGCTGCTTTCGGTTTCGGATACAGAAATATCCGATTCATTTTCATTCACCATGTGTTTTTGTACCTCTTTCATTCTTTTAAATATATTTGTGTAGGAATTGCCCATTTTTTCTTCGTGTCCCTATTAACAATTATTAGTGCAGCTTTTTTTTTTTCCTATGCTTCTCTGCCTGTACTGCTGCCAGGATCGATAAATTAAGTACCGAGGTTGAATTACTTCCTGGAAAGTATCGAGAAAGAGGAGGAATTATTTCCCGGAAAGTTCCGAGGGGGATGAATTACTTCCTGGAAAGTTCCAAGGGGAGGAATTACTTACTGGAAAGTTCCAATAAAGGGAAGAATTACTTCCTGGAGAGTTCCAAATAGCGGAGGATAATAAAAAGACTCAAAGGAGGTCTGCAACCAAATAACTTTACTGAACACTTTGCAACTGAATCAGTATACTAGTATACAATACTAATTCGTATAAGTGTTCTTGGATTGAATTGGGTTGCCTATATTCAGTCTACTGCAGGATGAAGGCCTCAGCATGTTCTCTCCACCCACCAAAATCCAATATGGAGGCTGTGAATTTGAGCCTGATATCATACTGGTTTGTTGAGCCAACTCTGCCTCACTAGCTTGATATGGCTTAATAGAAAGATGTAGTTTTTATACTCATACCAAGGAGTATTTAAGTTGATTACATTGACCCCAGAGCTCAACTGGCACTTATTTCATTGACCACAAAAGGATGAAAGGCTAAGTTAACCTTGATGGAATTTGTACCCATCAGACAAAGTACTACTAAGTATTTCACCTGGCATGCTAACAATTCTGGCTGCTTATATTTAAGTCTTCTTCATCATCATCATCATCGTCGTTTAACGTCCGCTTTCTATGCTAGCATGGGTTGGACGATTTGACTGAGGACTGGTAAAACCAGATGGCTACACCAGGCTCCAATCTGATTTGGCAGAGTTTCTTGAATATATAAAAACAATATGCATTAAGTGAACAAAGGAATCCATACATGAGATACAATCAAACTTTTATTATAAAAAAAAGGATGACAGTTACTTCTAAGTTTCACCAAAAGCTGGTTTTTCAAACCATTGTATGAAATATAGTGCTGAGAGGTTGACATCACAACAATATCTTCTTCCTTGTTTAAGATTATATTTATTTTTTTTTAATAGAAGGATTTTAACATTAATGCCATAACTGTTCTGTACAACCACATACATGTCTAGTTAAGTGGCTTCTTTGAGAGAAAGATTTTCCACAGATATCACAGTGATATGGTTTTTCTCCTGTATGAATACGTATGTGGTTAGTTAAAGTACCATTTCGAGAGAATGACTTACCACAGATTTCACAGTGATATGGCTTCTCTCCTGTATGAATATGTTTGTGTTTAGTTAAGTTGCCTGGATCAGAGAATGACTTATCACAGATATCACAGTGGTATGGTTTCTCTCCTGTATGAATGTGTTTGTGGTTATTTAAGTTACCTGGAGTAGAGAAGGATTTACCACAAATATCACAGTGATATGGTTTCTCTCCTGTATGAACACGTCTGTGGTTAGTTAAGGTAGTTATAAGAGAGAATGACTTACCACAGATATCACAGTGATATGGTTTCTCTCCCGTATGAGTGTGTATGTGACTAGCTAATTTATTTGTTTGAGAGAAAGATTTACCACAGATATTACAGTGATACGGCTTCTCTCCTGTATGAACACGTTTGTGTTTAGTTAAATTAGACCCATCAGAAAACGATTTACTACAAATATCACAATGATATGGTTTTTCTCCTGTATGAATACGTTTATGGTTAGTGAGTGTAATTAAATGGGAGAATGATTTATTACAAATATCACACATATATGGCTTCTCTCCAGTGTGAACACGTTTATGGTTTGTTAAGGTAATTACACGAGAAAATGTTTTACCACAAATATCACAATATGGTTTCTCTCCTGTAAGAATGCATTTGTGTGTCATAAGATTACATTTTTCAGAGAATAACTGTTTACAGATATCACATTGGTATGATGTTTTCCCTGTCACTTTCCCCATCTCATCAATAAAATTTATTTTTCTCAAATCATTCTCACATAATTCATTCTTCATATTATTTCTTCTCCCACCACTATATACTGATATTCTCTTCTTTTCACTTTTGTTTTATCTCTAGAAAACACTTTTATTGCTTAATTTCACTCAAATGTAATCTATGTTAATATCTAAAGATGTTGTCTACTCCTCTGATATTTGTCCAAGTTTTATTAGAATACAAAATCGTCTTGTATACCATTCCAGTCAGTGAAAGAGAGAAATTTTATGAATAATCTCAATTAGAGAGGAAATATTTCACAGTAATTCTTCCATAGACTTATATAACAATCAAGGTTATATTTAGTCTGTCCATGTAGTCTTAAAGAAATGACAAATATTCATGATGTCTCTCGTGTAAACAATGTTATTTTCTATTCTGAAATAATAAAGAAAAGGCGTAAGTTACAAGGGAATACTTAAAGAGTAGAGATGCAAAAGTAGAAATTTTATCATATTTCGATACTGAAAAGACTTGTAGATATAAACCATTTACCTGAACAAGTGAACTGTATTTTTCCATTGGATATTAAAATTATATCATTCAATCTTGAGTGAAGTCTTTAATTCTGCAGGCTGAAGCACAATTTTATGATCATGAGTTTGACACCCTAACTACTAGGCCATGTGCTTTCACTGGGACTACAGTAGTAGTAGTAGTAGTAGTAGTAAAGAGAGAGAGAGAACAAACCACATTTGTGTTCCAGAGATTTGAGTATGTAGGTAATCAACTACATGCCAATCAGTTGGGTAACCTGAGCTTTAGAGATGTTAAGTATGTTGGAGTTTGAAGTATTCTCTGAAACTGAAGACAAAAGTTAGCCTTTTTGATTCGGTCATTTATGTTGAAGACATTTTCCTCCCTGTACACATAGTCAATAGTGTACATCTCAACACATGCCTTCAGCTTAGAAAGGCTATGGATGTTGCAGTTATTTTTGTTTGTGTGGTTTCTGTGCTTCTCTAGAATGTGGCTATGCATGTGTGCATGTATACTTGTGCAATGTGACAGCATGTGGTTTAGTGGTTAGGGTATTCGGATCATGATCATAAGGTTATGAGTTTGATTCCCGACAGCACATTGTATCCTTGAGCAAGGCACTTTATTTCACATTGCTTCAGCCCACTCAGCTGGCAAAAATGAGTTGTACCTATATTGCAAAGGGCCAGTCCTGTAACATTCTGTGTCACGCTGAATCTCCCTGAGAACTACATTAAACATTAAAGGTACACATGTCTGTGGAGTGCTCAGCCACTTGCATGTTAATTTCATGGGCAGGTTAAGGCGGCAAGCTGCCAGAAACGTTAGCACGCCGGGTATTTCATCTGCCTTAACGTACTGAGTTCAAATTCAGCCGAGGTCGACTTTGCCTTTCATCCTTTCGGTGTCAATAAATCAAGTACCAGTTGCGTACTGGAGTAAATCTAATAGACTGGTCCCCTCCCCCAAAATTTCAGGCCTTGTGCTTAGAATAGAAAAATATTTCACTGGGAGGTTGTTTCATTGATCAGATCAACTGGAATATCCGTCATCATAGCCGACAGAGTGCCATCCCTATATGCAAACATGTGTATGAGTGTATATATATTTATACACGTGAGTGTTTATTTTATTCAGTTATTCAACTTAAGCTCTTTCAAAACTATTCGATAATTCTAGCGTCAACAAAAATTTAAACAGAATGTCAAGATGAAAATTAAAATTTGATTAAGGGCAAGTATATACATGTGTAAACACTTGGAAACTTGAGTAATTCCACAGAGGGAATTAGTATGTCTAGACATATGTATCTTCTTTTTCACAATCGTCATTTGTAATTTTTTATCACTCCTCACCAACCGCCACTATATAACAACAACAACAACATAATATTAGAGCCAAGATGACAACTAATAAGAGTTTGGTAAATGTTTGGCAACACGTGTCTAGGAGAATATTTTGGTAATCATTCGTTGTTGGTCTTGGTGCTGTCAATGTTTACAACTGTTTGTTCGTTAGATTCCGTAATTGCCTTATTTATTTACTTATGGTGTCGAAGGCGACATTTGCTTTGAAGTCGGGAAAGACAAAGAGGAAAGAGACGTGTATGCGCGCGTGTGTATGTCCATATCTATGAAAAATTACGAGTGTACGTGTGTATTTATGTACGTACGTGTATATAAAAGATAATGAGTGTGTGTGTGCGAGTGAATACAAATATATAAAGCTGAACACGCTCACTCACACACACATACACCCATTATCTTTCATAGACACGGACATACGCGCGCGTTCACCCATCTCTTTCACTTTCCACCGACTTCGACACGTCATGAAACCAAAAGTAAATAAATTTTTAAAAGTTTATGGAAACTAACGAACAAACAGTTCTGAGACCAACAACGAATGATTGCCAATAATTTTTCTTGTAAGATAAGATCCCCCCAATAGTCTTGAGGGTATTTACCTGTAAGTTAAATAAATTGACAATATTTCGATAAGTCTATGACGTCATGAGTGTGGAATATGATTCGTCTGCTCGACAGAGTTGAACAAACACACACTCATCCATAACTGACGTCATATGCAAGTACCGAAAGACTGCTGAATCTTAAAACAGAAACCATACATTAATCAGCGATCTTTCGGAGAAAGTCTATCAAAACTGAAATAATTTGCTCGGCAATTTCAGTAAAAAATTTGTTTCTTTAATTGTTTTTCAGCTGAATCGCTTCTGCTTGTGTATCAAATAGCATTAGTTTCAAATGAACCTTTTTACTTTAATTTAAGCTTCTATCTTAAAATGGAACGAGAAATTTTAAAATGTCTCAAAATATTAATTGTATTTTTTACTAAATAAAGTAGCGGTCCTTAGTAAGGTATCGGTTTTAAAACACTTCGCTCGTTCCAATGTATTTCTTAGAATATTCTAAACCAAACAAAAGTATCGGTTAATGTTTATATCTTGACCCGTTAACCAAAGTATCAAAGTGAACGACGAAGCCTGGACAAGGTAAATCGATTAACTAGAAATAGCAGCTATATCACATCAGTCTATAATTTAAAACCGAAGGAAGCATTAGGTAAACCTTTTCCTAGACATAAACCCTGTTTCGAGTAAAATATAATAATTTGATATGTTTGTAATAATACTTACATATCAACTGCAGTTCGAATAGCCGTGGATGAACTCGGAAAATAGAGAGGTGCATGGTTACGGCCGTTTATGTTCAGGGTTCGAATCCTGCTGAGGTCAACTGCTGTCTTTCAATGTCCCAGGGACGATCCAGTTGAAATAACAGTCAATGACTCATGTAGGTGATCATCTTTCGCTGTAAGCACATATAAGTACTAGATTGGAAATATTGGGAAGCTGAAAACGGGAATGTTATTCAAAACTAGATTTGGTTATCTTGAATAAACGAAACGAAACATGGTTACGGCCGTTTAGGTTCAGGGTTCGAATCCTGCTGAGGTCAACTGCTGTCT
>NC_069002.1:13772352-13806283 GCF_001194135.2 Octopus bimaculoides | reverse complement strand
AAATGCATAAAAGTAAATTATTAAACATCATTATGACAGATTTCTGTTTTCATATCTCAACAGCATTATTTTGTTAATTTATAAAGGTTGCATAATTAAAAAAAAAAAGACAAAACATTTCTCATTGAAAAGATATAAAAGATACACGTAAAGTTAATAACAAATTGACAATTCATTTCGAAAAGTAAACAAAAATATTTACATAAGTTTGCAACAGAAGAAAGCACGAGTTCCGGTTTATAGTGCGTTTAGAGTTGGCGGAACGATATTATTTTTACGACTGTGATGCGGCCAGCGGATAAATTTTTGTTTTCCGTAACTGCGTTGTATCTGGTTGCTTGGTTTCGCTTTATTTATTTATTTATTCATTTATTTATTTACTTGCAAATCCATACTTGAGGGTTAACTCTTTTATTATTAATTTCTACAAAACTATAGTTACGATTACCTCAATTAACATTAAAAAAAACTACACTGGTATAGAAATTTTCGAAACACATTCGAATCTGTTGTATGGAATGGAATAGATCCATTTGACAATTAGAAAAGTTGGGACTACCACACTAATTAATGTGGTAAAATTGATGGATCTACATGTAAGCAACAACCTCTTGTACAAAACAGAAGGAACAACATGCTAGGTTCTTCACACAATTTACAAATTCTAAATACGATTAAACTGAGTTAGTAACTATTTTATGATATATTTTATCAATATAAAACAGCACTCATTAAGATCTTTGTAGATATTCGGAGTTTTCACTCATGTGTAGTGTAAATAATATTTTATGAGCAAACGAAGAAGCCTGTAATAACTAAAACTAATTAAACTGACTTAGTAATTTTATCGTATATTTTATAAGCAATAAGTACTATATAGAAAGTTTCTGATGTATGTGTGAGTGTGTTTTTTACACAAAGATCATAGTTCCATGAAACCTCATTGCTTCCAGCTTACATAGGGTCATTCAACCTCTGAAACATTCAAAACTGCTTAATAGAGAACAGCACATATTTCTTCATCGCATCCGTTTTGTTTCCTTCACCTACACCCCACCTTATCCATCCATCCATTTATCTAACTTTCTGAAAAAGAACTTAGGTTTGAAACGTCAAAGTTACTTCCATTTAATCTCTTGTTAAGGCTTTACTTACTTTTTTTTTTCACTTTATCAGTGTTGTTATTTTCAGCAACTCCTCATATATATGAGGAGATGCGGAAAAGTTCCTGGCTTTAAGGCTATCACAAAATCCTGGCTGGAGACCCAACCTTCCAAGTCCTTTTACAAGGCTTAGAAAAACTGAAGGACTGCTACAATAAGTGTTTGGATCTGAGAGGGGAATATGTTGGATAAAATCATACTTAAATGATCCTCTTGTATTTTCTTTTACCCAAAGCCAGGAACTTTTCTGCAGCCCTTTGTATAGTGTGTGAGGTGATATATATATATGTGTGTGTGTGTGTGTGCATGTGTATCACCCCACACACTTAACATCACCTCTTCTATCTTGTATCACCTCCCTGATCCACTCCTATCTCCACCACCACCCCACCCAATCTACCTGTGTTCACCATCTCAATCCATCTCCTTCTATCCTTTCACACTCTTGACAACTTATTTACCCAGTCACCCTATCCAACCTCCTTCTGTACCTCTTTTCTTATATTCACCTCTCTGTCACTTGAGGATGCACCCTGACACATCAACACTGTCATCGACTCCCTTTTCCATTTGGGGTAACCATGTATTTCCCCCACAGCAAGACACCTGTTCCTGTCCCTCAATTATAATTTAACCTCTCATCACCTGGCATAAAGTCACCTCCCTCAGTACTGCACAGCCCTCAGTTGTGGTTCTTATTTTGTGAGTTGAGTTTCATGGTGACCTCACTGGTGTCAATGTCACAAAAAAGCACCCAGTAACCTCTTTAAAGTGGTTGGTGTTGGGAAGGGCGTCCAGCTGTAGAAACCATGCCAAAGCTGACATTGGTGTTTGGCACGTCCCTCTGGCTTATCAGCTCTTGTCAAACCAACCAACTTATGCTAGCATGGGAAACACACATGTAATGTTGATGATGATGATAAATGCATGCATGTACATATATACATACATGTGGAGGCATATGGCTTAGGGGTTAGGGTGTTGGACTCATGATCATAACATTGTGGTGTTGATTCCTGGACCAGGCGACATGTGTTCTTGAGCAAAACACTTCATTTCATGTTACTCCAGTTCACTCAGCTGGCAAAAATGAGTAATCCTACAACAGACTGGCATCTCATCCAGGTGGGAGGTGGGGAATTTATATGCCATGAAACTGGGGAAACCAGCCCTTGTGAGTCAGCATGACTCAAGAAGGTAACTATACCTTTACCTATACATACATGTCTATCTGTCTGTCTGTCTGTATGTATGTATGTAGTTATGGATTGCTTATTCATGTGTGGCTTCTATTTCTCTCACCTATTGTCTACTCTGTATCCTCTGCTCAGTCAATGGTCAAGCTATCAAATCTCCTGATATGAATATTTAAAATATACTGTATACACTTCCCTTGCTCTTCCTTCTCTTCTTTCTCCTTATTACCTCTCTCTCTCTTTCTCTCTCTCTCTCTCTCTCTCTCTCTCTCTCTCCTTCTCTCTGTGTTTCTGATATATTGTTGTCACAGCAACATACCTACACAGAGATTATGTAGTGTGTGAGAAACAAAATTGTTTACAGGACTGGAGAGAGTGTGTGAGGGGGTTGGAGGGTAACAGCACTCAACCCATGAAGCACTTACAATGCACTGAGGCTGAAACATGCCTAAAATTTCAAAACAGACAATACCCCCCACCACCTCCTATTTTTTTTACTTAATCTCATCGGCTCTACAAAGCTCCCTTGCTTTCTTTACATTTGTTTGTTCTTTTAGATATTTATCTGTCTGTCTGTCAAACTATCTATGTATATAGTGAGTTCAAAAAGAAAAATGACAAAAAAAACAACAAAAAAATAACAATGCAAGGACGTGATACAGATATTGTGTTACTGGATGCTTGGGAAAGGAAAGAAAGAGAATTTGACGTTTCGAGCAGAGCTCTTCGTCGGAAATATAAGAAAGTCCAAAGAAGGGAAGACGGAGGAAGAAAAAATCGCCAACGATATACACGGTGTGTGTACGTAAAAATATATGGCGAATCAACATATTCATATTTGACTTGGATAATGTTGCAATTTCATAAATGAGAATATTTGCAAAGATTTTTTTACTTTTAATATCTTTCTGGTGTCTTCAAAATGTTCTGATATCCCAACCTTAAACAGTCTCTTACTTCATTTTTCTGAGTTTCAAACACTTTGATTATTATTTTTACAAGATGGTGCATTAAAATATTTTGCCTGACTTGTGTTCAACTTGTTGGCAACCCCTCATCGTATTTTCCTCTTTCTATACAATAACTAATTCATTGCTACTAAATATCACTGTTTCTCCCTACTCCATGAAATATTTATTAAAAGAGAGAATAAACAGCTTCTTTATGACGATATATTAATGAGCTCTTATTTATCTCTGTGCTACAAACACAAATGACAATAGCAAACATTTTGCTATTAACTATTCACAAATGATAATCCTTTACAGCTTTTTAGTTACCTTTTTACATCCTAACATTAAAGGTCTCATACATTTTATTCCCCACAATAAATTGCACAGTAAATTACATTTGTAAGTAGTCATTCTATCAGATTCCCCTCCTCAGGGATATGTATAGCAGAACAGGCATTTTTCAGCCTAGCTCAAAACATCCAAGGTATTTGTCACAGAGGAGGCCAAATCAGGTTGAAGCACTGGTGTCTGGTGTTTCACCACTCACTCTGAGTTTTTAACACACCAGTGCCTTTGCAAAGTTTTCACAGCTAGTATTGTTCTACATTTCTATTAACATTATAAATGTTATATACACTAGTATTTTAGCTTAAGGGTGTTTCAAGTGTTACCAAGTGAAAACTATTGCAGAGAATGAGGTTGAGACTTGATTCAATTTATATCAGGTACTGCAATACTCAATATTTTATTGATCAATAACAAATGCCTTCTGTATCAGACATCCATTTATCACTTAGGATACAAACTTGAAATTAATCATAATCACCCTGACATCTCTGATTAATTAGTCAACTCTTAGCAATACTTAATAACCATGACAATTAGGTTTGTGTAGGTAAATCTCCAAATGGATGTCTTCTCTGTTGGAATTAAGTCCTATTTTTCTATTGCCAAAAAGATAACTGATGTTAAAAATTAATGCATAGCTTCTATCCTCCCTGATGTTTTTCTACATATGAAGGCTGATATTTTCAGAACTACAATTTTGGTAACCTTTGTCATTGTGATAAACCAATCACTTTCTTTTCCCTGAACAAAATCTCTCAACTAAAATATAGACTATACTTATCCTAATTATGAAATGGTCCATCATTTTACTATACATGAAATTAACATCAAATGCTGATCATCAAGGAATCTTTTCATTTTTTATCATGAAAATTGAGGTAAAATGAAAAATAAGATTTTTCATTGATGCATTGACTTATTCTCTTTTCTTTGTGGGTTACAGATACAATTTGGAGAAATGTCCTGACAGGTACAGTTTCCTGTCCAAGAATTGCATGGATGAGTTTAATGTCACTTTTCTAGGCCCTTTCCCAAGTGGAGTGGACCCCAGACTGAATTGCTCAGATGCACTGGGGTTCTCTCCAGACTGAATTGCTCAGTTGCACAGGGGTTCTGACAGAAGCAGCTCCCATTTAGTCTCACAAGGGTCTGACAGGAGCATCTTCCATTCAGTCCATGCTGCCAATGGCTATTATCCTGTATCGCTGACAGGTAGAGTTCTAACCGGAAGCTTTTGGTACATTTGGCCACACTTCCATCGCATCAGAGTTTAGTAAATCAATCGTAGAGCTACAAATCTATTTGTATTAATATTTAAAACATATTGCGTGTCTTCCAGTTTCCTGTCTTCTCTTCTTCATTATTCTCCCTTCCTCTCCCCTCTCCCACCTCTCTTTCTTTCTTTCTCTCTCTTTTTCTCTCTCTCCAATACAACATGGCTACACAGGAACAGAACAGGAAGTATTTAATCATTGAAAATCAAATTAGTTACAGGATTGACCCACTTCTGTAGGAAAGGAAGAGACCTGTGCAATGAAGCTTAGAGTAAATATTGGACATGGCTCCTTTGTCAGTATTCCTATCTTTACAGCGAAGGCTGAATATTCAGCACGTCTGTCTTTATGTTCTGAGTTCAAATTCCGCCGAGGTCGACTTTGCCTTTCATCCTTTCGGGGTCGATAAATTAAGTACCAGTTATGCACTGGGGTTGATATAATCGACTTAATCCCTTTGTCCGTTCTTGTTTGTCCCCTCTATGTTTAGCCCCCTGTGGGCAGTAAAGAAAATAAGATAACTGGTGTCTCCTTCCAACTGCAGGAAGCATCTGGAAACACGGTCTGTTGGAAATTCCTTAACCATTTAGCATTTAAAGCATTTAAACTGGCCACATCTGACACAAGTATTCTACCTGTTTTATGTTCAAATCAGCCAGATCCAGCCACTCACACCTACCCTACAATGCCATTATAAATAACCACATCATTGAAATCTTGAAATTAAGTGGTAAAGCATAATTAATTCAAAACAATGTGAATAAATAAGCATTACATTTAAAAGTGTAATCTGAATGCTGCTAAAAGGCTAAAATCCTATATACATACATATACACACTCATGCATGCACCCACACACACATGCACACACACACACACACAGGTACAGACATACATACATATTTTCTACCCTAGACACAAAGCACAAAATTTTTGGGGAGTGGGGCAATCGATTAGATCAACCCCAGTACACAACTGATACCTAATTTATCAGCACCAAAAGGATGAAAGTCAAAGTCGACCTTGGCCAAATTTGAACTCAGAATATAAAGAAAAACTAAATACCACTAAGCATTTCGTCCAGCATGCTAATGTTTCTGCCAGCTCGCTGCTTATACATACATACATATTATTTTATTGAAACTCAAAGTGCCTCAAAACTCTTCATCCAATGGCTCTGATGATTCAGGCTTTGAATCATCTGACAAGCAGTTATAAAGTATTGATAAGGTTAGTACTTTATTCTATCCTTAGCATTTGAGTACTATTCTTTCCCACTTTGTTTTGCACCTATGCCCTTACTGGTGTACAAATATATGAGTTAAGTATATACGTATGTATGTATACCTGTATGTGTATATATATATATATTTGTATGTATATGGTGTATATATATATATATATATATATATATATACCGGAGTAAGCACATAAAATGTGCAACAAGGTGGAAAAAAGAGTACTCAAATACCAGAGGTAGAGTAATTGCATTGTCATTCCTTTCCCATTTCTAACAAAACTGTCCGATGAACGGGAACGTGAAACTCCGAGTAACAGTCTTTTGTTATATTTCTGCTGCTTTTAAATAAAGTATATATATATATATATATATATATATATATATATATATATATATATATATGCCATACACATATAAAAATATTAAATACACACACACATATACATATGTGTATGGGTGTGTGTGTAGTTGCATTTTTCTCTCTTTCTTACTCTCGTTCTCTCTCTTTCTTTATCTTCCCCTTGTCCTTCTCTGTATTTATATCTGGCTATTTATTTATTCATCTGTCTAAAATAAGTTTCTACCACCCACCATCATCAGTGTGTATGTGTATGGTTTGCATGTGTGCGCATAGGTGATTGCATGTGTGTATGTTGGTGTGTGTTTGTGTGTGTAAACATGTATGTGTGTGCGTGTGTGCCTGTATGTATGTCTCCAAGTCCTTAAGCCACTTCAGATTAACATCTTAGTAAGGTCTCTCAGCAACAGGTTAGCAGTGAAGTTAATTTATGGTGCCACAGTTAAGCTCTGCCAAAGAGGAGAGGCAAACAGAGTTTAAGATAAAGGGACAACAAATGCTGAATATGATAGCTGCTTCAGTAACAAGGGCGACACATTTCTGTGAGCAAACACACACACTCTCTCTCTCTCTCTCTCATACACTCAAACCACAGATATAATACATTGTTTATATTAAAATTTTAGCTATATGTGTGTATATATGTATGTGTATATATATATATATATATATATATATATATATATATATATGTATGTATGTATGTATGTATGCATGTGCGTGTACACACACATATATATAGACATATGCATACATATAATATATACATACATAATATATCCATATCCATATTCAGCAAATGTAAATACATACACAATACTCACACGCAAACACACACAGATATATATGTATATATATACATACATATAAATATACATACATATATACATGCATACATACATACACACATGCTTACATACCCCCATATATGTATGTATTATGTAGTGACTACACACAGAAAGTTATCTCCTACCAACACCAATTTTATGTACACTCACACTTCACAATCTACAACACTGAGAACACTTAAAACCAAATAAATATGTGTGGCTGTGTGGTAAGGAGATTGCTTCCTAGTCACATGGTTACAGGTTCAGTCCCTCTATGTGGCACATTGGGCATGTGTCTTCTACTATAGCCTCAGGCTGACCAAAGCCTTGTGATTGGATTTGGTAGATGGAAACTGAAAAAAGTCCACCGTATGTGTGTATATATATATATATGTGTGTATATATATCTATGTGTGTATATCTTTGTGTCTGTGTTTGTTGTCTTGGTGTGTTTGTGTCTCCGTAACACTAGCGATTCAACAAAAGAGAACGATAGAATAAGTACCAGGCTTAAAAAGAAAGAAGTATGGTGATGGGGGTTGATTCATTCAACTAAAAATTCAAGGCAGTGCTCTAGTGTGGCCACAGTCTAATGACTGAAACAAGTAAAAGATAAAAGTATCATTATTATTATTATTCATCCGTCTTTACTTTCTGAGTTCAAATTCCGCCGAGGTCGACTTTGCCTTTCATCCTTTTGGGGTCGACAAATTATCAAGTACTGGTTGATGTGATTGACTTTCTCCACCCACCCCCACAATTTCAGGCCTTGTGCCTATAGTAGAAAGGATTATTATTACTGTTGTTGTTGTTGTTGTTATTATTATTATTATTCATGCCACTAACAAAAAGCACAATAACAAAATGAAATGGACTGAGTTGTTGTTTCTAGTAAAGAAGAACATCAGCTACAAGTTCATTTTATAGAAAGAAAGAAAGAAAGAAAGAAAGAGGAGCAGAAAGAAAGGAAGAAAGAAAGAAAAAGAGAAAGAAACAAATAAACAAACAAAGAGAGAGAGAAACAGAAAGAAAGAAACAAACAAACAAACAAACAAACAGAGAGAAGCAGAAAGAAAGGAAGAAAGAAAAAAAGAAAAACAGACAAACAAAGACAGAGAGAGAAAAAGAAAGAAATAAAGGAAGAAAGAAAGAAAGAAATCTCATACTATTTATTTCAACTCCATAATGTTTCCAGTTGGGAAATTCTCGAGTGGCGTGAGGCAGGAGAAGATTAATCTCACCACAACACAGTTGAACACTAAACCTTTGTAGCAGTTACTTGTTTGACTGACAAACCAGCAACACCAAAGCCAAGTTGTTCTGTTTGTCTCTGTTTCTCTGTCTGTCTGTCTCTCTCTCTGGTTTTATAATCTGTTCCTCAGAGTGAGGACTTGCTGTGAGAGACAGTCTCAGTGTTTAGACCAGAACACATAACACACAGCCCAACCAAGTGGAAGATTACCAAATCGGGATATGTTTGATCCCTTAATTACTCAACCAGAGTAATTAATCTTCAGTGAATTTATTTGGGGAAAAGTAAAGGTAAGAGAAACTATTATTATTATTGCTGTTGTTGTTGTTATCAGTTCAAATTCTGCGGAGATCAACTTTGCTTTTCATCCTTTCGGGGGCGATACAATTAGTACCATTCAAACATTAGGGGGTCAAGGTCCAAAAACATTAGGGGATTGAGGTTAAACATTAGGGAGTCGAGGTCCAAAAACATTAGGGGATCGAGGTCAAACATTAGGGGGTCGAGGTCCCCAAAATTTCAGGCCTTGTGTCTATTGTAGAAAGGATTATTATTGTTGTTGTTGTTATTATTATTATTATCATTCTTCTTCTTCTTCTTCTTCTTATTATTATTATTATCATTATTAAGGCAGTGAGTTGGAAGAATCGTTAGCACGCTGGATGAAATGCTTAGCGGTATTTCATCCATCACTATGTTCTGAGTTCAAATTCAGCCGAGGTTGACTTTGCCTTTCATCCTTTCGGGGGTCAATAAAATAAGTACCAGTTGAACACTGGAGTTGATGTAATCAACTAGACCCTTCCCTAAGCTGCCCTTGTGGCAAAAAATTGAAATAATAATAATAATAACAATAATAATAGTAATAATAATAATAATAATAATAATAATAATAATAATAATAATAATAAATTAAGTACCAGTCACACACTGGAGTTTATGTAATCAACTAGTCCCGTCCGCAAAATTTCAGCCCTTGTGCCAATAGTAGAAAGGATTATTATTATTATCATTATCATCATTATTCTGCTGAGGTTAACTTTGCCTGTCATCCTTTTGGGGTTAATAAATTAAGTACCAGTGAAACACTGGGGTCAATGAAATCGACTAGTCTCCTCCCTCAAAATTTCAGGCCTTGTGCTTTTTGTAGAAGGGATTATTATTATTATTATTATTATTAGTATTAGTATTAGTATTATTATCATTATTAAGGTTGCGAGGTGGCAGAATTGTTAGCAAGCTGGGCAAACTGCTTAGCAGCATTTTGTCCATCCTTACGTTCTGAGTTCAAATTCCACCAAGATCAACTTCGCCTTTCATCCACCCACAATTGTTTCATTGTTTTCTTTCTTTTTCTGTTTCTCCTTTGTACTTCCCCAAACATCATGAGTCCTTCAGTCCTTCTAATCAATCGAAAACAACATTCTTTTGTACTCCCTGCTTTATATCAAGTAGGACCAGGTCCAAACAGTGGGCCTGAGGTAGCGCATTAGAGACAATGTCACCTGATTAACAACACTCTCTATAGTGTGTGGACCATCCCCTGTAGGGGATAGATGTTGATGCTGTCTAATTAGTGACGTTTTCTTCCCACCCCACTCTTCTTCATGAGTCCTACAGTTCCAATGACTTTTGGGATTATTTCATTCTTAATACCCCATGACTTGTTTATTTCACTATCATGATCATTTGAATATTTTCAATAAATGTATTATTTTTCTAAATCTCATCCACATAATCACAATCTACTCCATTGAAAACCTGTCTCTGCAAAATTTAATTTTAAAAAAATGTGTATTTTTCAGAAAGTTATCAGACACTCATCACTCATCCTGCTCCTCTTATGTTAACTGCCTCTGTTCTCTCTCTCTCTCTATCACACACACACACACAGAGTCTGTGTAAGATAAAGCATTACTTGGAAATGCTTTTAAAATATATTTTATACAGATTTTATTTTTTACTCTCTGAAATAATTATTGTTTTTTCCTTTATTGAAACCTCATGTAATCACTCCTAATTACCGACTTAATGCTTTTTTTTCCCTTTTCTTTCAAATTTAGGTTCATCTTTGGATTAATATGACATGATTCCAGTTTTTCTGGAAGAACATTTCGTTAACAACTGAATTCATAAACTCTTTTAGTCTTGGATGTCTTCTTCATTGTAACAAAGAAATGTGAATGAAGACCAGACAATATATCCAGGTGTTTTATTGTCTAACTGTGAGGATCAACCATTTTAAAGACAAATATTAATTTGTTATATGTTTGACCCTGACGTGAATGAGTGAAGAACAAGGATTCACTGGATTATTGGCAACAAGATAATATATATCAATTTCTTATTCTGGGAGCAAATCCTACCAACTCCAATATGATTGGATTTGGTTATTTCGGTTCCTAATTTTCTCCATACCCATCATTAATTCCAGGAAGAACTTTGCCATCTCAGTGATTTGTCTTTATTATGTCCCTTCTCCCTTCATCCTTGTGACAAATGAAATAAATTATTATTATTATTATTATTATTATTATCATTATTACAAGGGTGATGGATTGATAGAATGGTTAGTGTCAAACAAAATGCCTGGTGGTATTTCTTCCAGTTCTTTATGCTTGAGTTATCCCTTTGAAGCTGATGAAATAAACTCCTGGTCAAGTACTGCAGTCAATTTAATCGACTTGTCCTGCTTACCCTAAAATTGCTGGCCTTGCACCAAAATTAGAAAGATAACTATTACTACTACTACTACTACTACTACTACTACTACTACTGCTCTAACCCTTTTAAATTTTGTTAATTTGCTATCAACTGCTACTACATGAATTAGTTTTATTTGAAAAACAAGTTGTTTAACCTAAATCTGAATCACTCTTTAGTACTCACCCAAGTCCATTAAATTGACAATGCCAGTGGATTTATTGCTGTGGAAATAGAAACCATGAAAGAATTGAAACCTACTTCAAATAACAGGAATTTCTCACGGAAAATGGTTGGTTTAAGAAGCAAAGATATTGCTGTAAAGCAAAATTACAAAGACACAAAATATGAACATTTTTATACGATAAGAACCAACAATTTACTTTTAGATATTTCGCAGGTGGCTTTAAGTAAGTCTTCGACAGAAAACCTCCAGATTCCTCAAAGTTCCTACAAGAAATTTTGGATTCAAGAGAAAAGCATTTCAAATTTGAAGCTTACCAATAAAACACCAACTTCTTTTACTGAATCTAAATGTGACACTACTGAGAATAATGGTATTCAAGATTACAAGGCTTCAATACATCTGCAGGCAAATTCAGATAAAACAAATATAAACAATTCTGATATATTGATTACAAAATCCAAAGCATTCAAGTCACGTTTCCACCAATCAGTTCTTGACAGTCCTACATTCATCTATTCTTCAATTCATGGTTTTATGCCTTACCAAGATCGCTTAAAAACTACAATGGGGAAAATTTACCAGAAAAAAATCACTGAAAGTCAAAGACATTTGAATTTTGATTCATACAAGGACTTGTTGTCGAAATTAAACAACCATAATTCTATGAGAGATAGCAGAAATGCCTTAAACACTAAAAGAATTGCTTCCTTTTCACCAAGAACTTTACAGAAATGTATGTGGAACCAACCTTTAAAAACATTATCTGTGAATAAGGATACTGCTTCTGTTCCAAAATCTTTGACTCAAAATGGTTCCTCTCTTAAACAGAACATAAATAGCATCAAATACAACAAAATGGAAATTTTACCATTAGCTACACCAAGACCTGAGTGTGTTTCTTCTTCGTTTGCTCGTAAAATATTAGGAAACTGAGACAAACAAGTTTTGAACATACAACTTCACACAGCAACAACAACAAGAGCAACAATAATCTATTTTTATTAATTAATTCACAAAAACATCTTTGCAGTTATGTTATGGGTATTTATTTTAATAGCCCCATATCCAGGACGAGATAAGTGTGGCTTGACAACATTTGAACTCAGAACAAAAAGATACAGATCTAAATATATCACAGAATTCAATGTAATTCTCTATTTTTTATCATCATCATTTTCCTACTGACGAAAACAAGGAAATTAATGAGAAAATACCAGATTATCAATGAATATAAAAAGTGATTTTGTGACAATTATGCTTTTCTCAATAGCATTAGGAAAGTAAGTAAAATAAGGCACAGGCATGGCCATGTGGTAAGAAGTTTGCTTCCCAACCACATGGTTCAAGGTTCAGTCCCACTGCGTGGCATCATGAGCAAGTATCTTCTATCATAGCCTCAACTCAATCAAAGTCTTGTGAGTGGATTTAGTAGAAGGAAACTGAAAGAAGCCCATTGTATGTATGTATGCATATATGTATATGTGTGAGTATCTTTGTGCTTATGCTTGTCCCCCCACCACCACCACTTGACAACCGGTGTTGGTGTGTTTATATCCCCACTAACATTTCTGCAAGGTAGTGCCTCAGCATGGCCACAGTCTAATGAGTGGAACAAGTAAACAAAAAAAAAAAAAGACAATCTAGGTGGAATGAGGAAGTGAAATGGGAAATCATCTTTTGGATCCAATGAAGAACATGGTTACCCTTTACAATCCCTACAAATGAAGGAAAGAAAACTTATTGGTTAAAAAAAAAATTAAAACCCCACCTCAGCATCAGACAAATGTTTTGTGATGCTAATTAGCAAATTTTATATTCCCATCTGCCTGTTCCTTCCCACCCCCATCTTTCGATATCCTCTTATCAGTGATTGGAGCTAATATCAGTTTTCAGTATTTCTTTTCTTGTTAAGGGATTTTTAGAGCCGAAATATTGAATAATAAAATAAAGTGTAAACCTTTGTTTTTCATTGTTATTTTGCTTTTGTTTTTAACCCAACTTACATTGTAACAACTGTCTTAAATGCATCTGTCTTGATAAAAGTTCTCCTGTGTAACTTGTAATGTTAAAGAGTTTCCAGTACTTTAAGAGGAAGAATAAAGGAGAGGATGATGATACAAGCAGAGTTGAAGGTGAGGTGTTAAGAGAAGTAAAAGTATGATGGGAAGAACGAATTCATTTTTATGAAAAGGTAAAAGAAGGGACAGGGCTGGGGAAAGTCATGAAAGAGAAATGATAGACTTAGAGGTTAGAGGGGGAGAAACAGAAAGGGAGTGTGTGTGTGTGAGAGAGAGAGGTAATGATAGTAAAGCGAGTTCATATAACCCTATGTTATATGAATGAGAGTGTATAGTGAATATGAGAAGCTGGGGGGGGGGATAATGGTGCAACATACATTAGGAAGAGAAAGATGAGATGTTGAGGAGGCAGAGGATCTGTAAAGAGAGGACCAGTGAAAGAGAGGGAGAGGGCAGAGTACAAGTGTAATATGATTATCCCAGCCATCATCACTACCCTTGTTTTAATGTTTTCTTTGCCTTGCTCATATGGAAGTCCTGGTTTTCTCTAGTGTTGCATGTTACCAATCATCATGGTCCTCTGTTTTCTTTTTGTGAAGTTCAATATCTTCAGATCAATTTACCCCATGTCATCTCTTGTCTTTCTAGGCCTTCTTCCACTTTTGCTAACTCTATCCATATTTTTGAGCACAAAAGATATTGAGGTAGCAGATGAAATAGGCATGTGGACTACATCAAAGTAAAACAATAGGAAAGCATCAGATTGTGGTTTAAATAATTTATTTAATTGACACTTACATTTACATGTTGTATACACAAGAAAATCCGCTACATGACATTACCAACTTATTTCGAGTTGGCGAAGTAAAAAATAAACAGGAGAAATACTGTGTTGATGTGATGAGGAAGAACTGGGCATGTTTTGTGTTTGTGTGTGCGTTGGTCATTTGGTCATGTCTGTGTATGTTCTGCAACTGCTACTGCGTTCGGTCATTCATGCCGAACATGTGGTTCTGTGTTGGCTGCTTGACTGGCACAAGTTAACTGCGGTCTGTCAACCATTTGTCTCTTACTGGCTGTCTGCTTATCTGTCATGTGTCTGACGGTATTCATAAGGGTTATCCCAGCTAGAAGGACAGACATACCATAGGAGAAATTTCTACCTATGTAGGTCACCTCTTGTCCACTTGAACCATAAATGACACAGTTCAGGTTGGAGATTGAAGAAAAATCCATCCATCACTTTTTGACAGGACAAAGAAATTTCTTTCACGCCTGTTTGGCCAGTGGTGGATCAGACGAGAGAGAATCCTTAGATTTGGTTTCGAATCTCAGCTCGGAAAAAAGGAAGTGTTTTACACCTTGTAAGTGGATTTGATAGGTGGAAACTGGAAGGAACCTGTAATATGTGTGTATATCTAACCAGCATTGCCTTGTGCTTATGTCCCTGTAACTTAGCAGTTCGGCAAAATAGACCAACAGAATACATACTGAGTTTCAGTTGTTCGACTAAAAAGAACTTTTGAGGCAGTCCAATGGCTGGAAAAAAAAAAAAAAGATATATTACCATACATAGGCACAGGCGTGGCAGTATGGTAAGAAGCTTGTATCCCGACCACATGGTTCCAGGTTCAGTCCCACTACGTGGTACCTTGCGCAAGTGTCTTTTACTATAACCTCGGGCCGACCAAAGCCTTGTGAGTGGATTTGGTAGATGGAAACTGAAAGGAGCCTGTCGTATATGTATATGTGTGTTTGTGTGAGTGTCATTGTGTCTGTGTCCCACTATCACTTAATAACCGATCGGCAAAGGAAATCGATAGAATAAGTACTAGGCTTACAAAGAATAAGTTCTGGGGTCGATTTCTTCGACTAAAAACACCCATTAAGCAGGTGCTCCAGCATGGCCGCAATCAAATGCCTGAAACAAGTAAATCATTATAGGAATACACTCTTGGAGTTCTTATTTGTGAAAGAAAGAAATGAGATTTTTGACATTATATTTTTTTCTCAAAGTGAAGTGAATTGGTTCTTAACTTGGAATCGAAACTATATCGTAACGATCGCCAAATAATAACGATAATTATTGTTATTAAGTAAAGCATTGGCTGTGTATAGATATCACGGTTTTTAAAAAAAAATCAGCTGATTGTTTTGTTGTTTAAAGTTGTCCGGTCAGGTAAAGACGCGACCGAACGTTGATGAATGACGTCAGAGCTAGCACCTCCCCGCACTAAATCTATCTCCACTTAACAGAAGAGTTATTACAACAAGCACCAACTTCCTCTTTTCTCTCTGACTCAGCACGTGTAAACAACCATGACCCACACGTCGAAGAAGGGCTTTCATAAGAACAAATCTGCTTGTACTTTTAAGAAGAAATGGAAGACTAAACGTTATGGAAGGGACGTTGATCAAATCCACGACGACATGAAACCTGCAGTGGCCTCGAAATTATTGAATCAAGCCGTAAATTATGATTTGCCTGGCGCTGCGCAATTCTACTGTCTCCATTGCTCGTAAGTAACCAACTGCAAGATCTTTTATTTATTTCTCCCTCTTATCTGCCATGGATTTACACACAGTTCTCCGAATTTAGCAGGGTCAATCAATTGACATAACTCCTGATAGCCACCACCACCACCACCTACTGACTTTATTTCCTCATAACTATCTTTAAAACGAATAGTCTCTAATGACATTTTGTAGAGATGCGTTTGCGAGGGTGTAGATTACAAATTTGCCGATAAAATTTTGGAGGGGATCGATTTTGGAGGAACTTTGGTTCAGTTTCTGAGTTCTTTATTGTAAAAGGCCCTGACATCTTTTGAGCCTGTTACCCACTGGAAATATTAGACTATTTTCTTTAGACAATACGCGGTGACGGTTTATAAGCTTTAAGATTATAGAATATTATTATTTACAGAATATATATATAAGCATCATCGCCCGTTTTCCAAGCTGACATGGGTTGAACGGTTTGACAGGAGCCGGCCAGGTTTCAGAAGACTGCACCAGACTACTGTGTCTGTTTTGATTTGGTTTTTACGACTAGATGCCCTTCCTAATACCAACCACCCCGCACAGTGGTCTGAGTGCTTTTTATGTGGCACCTGCACAGACGTGGTCAGTTTTGGTATGGTTTTTACAGCTGGATGCCCTTCCGAATGCCAGCCACTTCACAGTGTCGTCTGGATGCTTTTTACGTGGCACCAGCGCCGACAGAGTCACCAAGTAACTATACACATATATATAATGTGTGTGTCTATACAGGCTGTAATAATTGGGTATTGGCTTCTTAACGAGAGTAGACTCATCTACCCTTTGACAAGTTTTATTCTTAATCCAAACACCCTTATCACCTATAAATTTGGGAGGCACTGCTTAGTTATTGAGCATTTGACATTAGGACTAGTTCTGAGTTACATGGTACCCATAGTAAGGTTAGACCCTGTTTTAAGCAAAAGATTTGCTAGTAAACTCCCAAATGCGGTGCATTGAAAGAAAAATACCCCATGTAGTAAATGCCCTGCTAAGGTAAGTTAAACAATCTCTTGCTACCCTCACCCTCAGAAATACAATAAATCCATCGGAAATCTGGATCCAACAACCTTATTGTTTGTTAAATGTGTAAAATACGTCTTTTTATTGTATACTTAAATAAAATATATGGAACCTGTCTGGGAATTTACCTGGTTTCTTTGAGATGAGTTGTTCAGGTGTGAAATTGAGAGTAGCAGCAGTTAGTTGAGCCATTTGGATTTCTTTCATTGGTTTCAGTCATCAGATTGTGGCCCTGCTGGAGCTCCTGCTAAGGCTTAGTCAATTATGTTGACCTTCAGTGGATGAAAGCTAAAATGTACCCTGGACAGGATTTGAACTCAGAACACAAAGGCACATTTTCCATAATTAACTAAATCTTGAATTTAAACCAGTGTTAAAGGAAGAGTCTTGTGACTTTTATATAAGAGAGACGGGTGTTAATTTTTCTGGCCATATTTTCAAAGGAGATAGAAAATTCAGAATTTCAAAGGAAGAAAACACTCATCACTTTTACAGTACTGCCACTGCTTGCAACAAAAAAAAAGTTGTTCCTTTTCTCTGGAATCTACTTACTGCCAATGAATCTGCCTTTGTGGGGTTGTTTGAATCGCTAGAAATAACAGTCAAGTTTCCTTTAAATCACACCCTACTTCATTATGAAAAGACGCATTTGAGGATGTCATCCATGGTACACTATTCCAGGAGAAAAGATGGTATGATCTGTGATCATAAATGTGTTTGTTTTGTCAGATTTGACCATGGACTAAACAATAATAGCCATGGAATCTCACTCAAGACTTTATCTTGACTGCAGATATAATACTGTCTCACCACCACCATGTGGACTAGTGATGTTTCAACTGTTTCGTCCACTTCCCTATCAATTTGGCCGTACATGCTTCAGTTTAATTTGAAATTTATTGTTTAATTGGTTGAATGCCAAGAAAAGAATAAATGAAGAATTTTATCCCATGTTTTCTGTTTTTGACTTCTACAGGAAATATTTCATCAGCAATTTTGCCATGAAAGAACATTTTAGAGGCAAACCCCATAAACGGAGGTAAGTTGGTGTTTTATTGTATTATTTGTTTGTTTATTTATTACTGTTCCAGGTGAATTTTAGTTGGTGAGGGTATGATTAGTGGTAGAATTAATCATGGAAGTTTGCTTTCCAAACATTGTTTTTTGGTTCGGTTCCACTGCGGGGTACCTTAGGCAATTGTCATCTACTAAACCCCCGGGCCAACTGAAGCCTTGTGAGTGAATTGGGTCAAGCATGGAAAATGCAAGAAGCCCATCATGTGTGTGTATATTTGTGTTTCCTTGTCTTGACCAACATTCTGCCAAGTGGCATTAGGAAGGGCATCCAGCCATAGAAACCATGCCAAATCAGACTGGAATCTGGTGCAGCCCCTCAGCTTACCAGTCCTGGTCAAACCGTCCAACCCATGTCAGCATGGACAACAGACGTTATATGATGATGTTTAGCCATGGAGAAATATTTCTTTGCTTGGAAACCTGGTTGGCACCAGGAAGGACATCTGGCTATAGAAAATCCACCTCAGTAAACTCCATATGACCCATGCAAGTATGGAAAAGTGGACATTAAACAATGATGATGATCTAAGGGTATTTACAGGCAGTTGCTATCACATCCAGATTATAGACTCAATTTACTCTTTATGATGATGTTCATTACTTCCTTTACTGTAATTCTTGGTGATTTGAGATTTTAAAACACAGGTGGCACGTAAAAAAACACCATTTTGAGCATAGCCGTTGCCAGTACCGCCAGAGTGAGCCTCGTGCTGGTGGCACGTAAAAGCACCCACTACACTCTCGGAGTGGTTGGCGTTAGGAAGGGCATCCAGCTGTAGAATCTCTGCCAGATCAGATTGGAGCCTGGTGCAGCCATCTGGTTCACCAGTCCTCAGTCAAATCGTCCAACCCATGCTAGCATGGAAAGTGGACGGTAAATGATGATGATGATGAGGTCTTTGTTGAAATCATTCTATGGATGTTGTGTTTTAGATATACTTTGAGGATAATGAGTTGCTACAGTAACATTACCAGACTAAAAAATGTTACAATATTTAGTTTAATTCCGAGATGTCAAGCTGGCAGAAAATGCTTAGCAGCATTTCGTTTGTCTTCACGTTCTGTGTTCAAATTCTGCCAAGGTTGACTTTGCCTTTCATCCTTTAGGGGTCGATAAAATAAGTACCAGTTGCACACTGGGGTCGATATAATCAATTTACCCTCCTCCCCTGAAATTGCTGGCCTTGTGCCAAAAATTTGGAACCAATATTTAGTTTACATTATTTGCAATTGACGGATATTTGTCATCATCTTGTTTGTTGTTAACATAACGTTTCAGCTGATATACCCTCCAGCCTTCATCAGGTGTCTTGGAGAAATTTCAAACCTGGGCTCTCATTCCTAAGGTATTTTTCAATGTTGTTATTATTATTATTCAGGTCACTACCTGGAATCGAACTCGGAATCTTGGATTAGTAGCCTGTGCTCTAACCACTACGCCATATGCCCATGGGCAATTCTGGTGTGAATTTTAGGGCTTATAAATCTAATATTCTCTTATCCTTAGGAATGAGAACCCAGGTTCGAAATTTCCCCAAGACACCTGATGAAGGCTGGAGGGTATATCAGCCAAAATGTGTCAACAACAAACACGATGAGGACAAATATCTGTCAATTGCAAATAATGTACATAATTCCTCATCTCTTAAATATAGAACACTATTTAGTTTGATTCTGCTTTTTCATGAGTTCATATTTTAGTGGAGTTTTTATTTAGCCTATCATCTGTTCAAAGAAATAAGTACCTGTAATATACTGGAGGTCACACAATCAGCTCTTACCAAAATTTTTCACTACATGGGAATGGAATATTTCAGTCAGCTTAGATGGAGGAAGTAGATTTAAAATTTTATTCTTAAACAAAGCATTCGAATGAGTCAGACCTGTTTAAACAAATCTATGATGGTAACTCATTGCTGCTTATCATTGGTGAATGAAAAGATATCTGATAGTATATTTAACCGTTTTCATATAAACCCACTTGAAACCGGTTCTATGATGCAAACTTCCCGTTTTAAAGCAATTTAAATTAAAACCTTCCCTGCTATTTTGTTCTGAATACCGGCTTAATAATGACAAAATTATTTTACTAAATTCATTATTTCAAAATTAGTTGAAACAAAGGCTATGTATTTCAACAGAAATAGAGTAACAGAGTGGAGGCGCAATGGCCCAGTGGTTAGGGCAGCGGACTCGCGGTCATAGGATCGCGTTGTGAGTGTTTATTTGAGCGAAAACACCTAAAGCTCCATGAGGCTCCGGCAGGGGATGGTGGCGAACCCTGCCGTACTCTTTCACCACAACTTTCTCTCACTCTTACTTCCTATTTCTGTTGTGCCTGTAATTCAAAGGGTCAGCCTTGTCACACTGTGTCACGCTGAATATCCCCGAGAATTACGTTAAGGGTACACGTGTCTGTGGAGTGCTCAGCCACTTGCACGTTAATTTCACGAGCAGGCTGTTCCGTTGATATGATCAACTGGAACCCTCGACGGAGTGCCAACAACAACAGAGTAACAGAAGGGATGAGGTGAATCAAAATCTTCAATTAGCTCTTACAACTTTTTTTTCGCAGAGTTATCTCCCAGTATGTACTTTTAAACGACGTAATAGAAAATTTATTTAATTCGTGATGTGTGTGCGTGTTGCGACAGGGGAGGAATTCAGTCAAACTAGTTGACTTTGTCTTCTTGTCTAAGGGAGATAAAAGTTACAGGTTTAATTTGAATTTTGTTGGTTAGTGGCCGTTACTTCGTTTAACACTGTAGATTTAAAGTCTGGCACAAACTGTTTATGAATGTTTTAGAAACAATAAAGGATAACGAAAAACGAAAAAAATTAAAACTTGAAACAGTACTTTACTGGTTGTTTTTTGCAATGGCAGTCTTATATTTTAACTCCCAGTGTTTACTTACATATATTGTCATAAGGGGCTCTTACTGCTGAGCCAACAATTACAGATTCTCTACCTCTTCATAAATGTGGGACGTAGATTCGTCTTTCTCATTTCATTGTAGATTTGAATTCATATGAACTAAACAATGCATAATCTACCACAAGGTCCTGTCCTCGTTGCAGTGTTGTTGCTTGTGTATCTCAATAACTCAAAGTGCTATGCCATTGGAGTGCAAGTTCTTGGTAGGGGCCTCTCATCTGGATAGGTCACTAGACTGACATGGACCACTCTACCCAGAGGTAAAAATGGATTTGCATAGTGCCAACACTTCTCTCTAGAAAAAAAAATCGAAGTTACAGAAGCATTGATGTCAATCAAAACCAAGAAGACTTAGGAGAGGAAAGTCTTTCCTCAGGGAAACATGGTGTGATGCAGCAAAATGTGAAAGGAAGCTGCTAAGAAAGAGAATTGTGGGAAAATCGTTAATTGCTTATGCTTCATAGGAGCAAAGGACTGCAGAAGAATTAATACACAATATATCCCTTTTGATTGAATACCGTTGGGGAAGACCCTGAGTTTGGACAGATCTTTAGCTTTTAAATTAACCATATCTGGCCCAGTATTCTGTTCTATGTTCAACCTGGCCAAATCTGGCCTCTCAACACTCCCTACAATATCATTCTAAAAATAAACAATCACATCATTTGAAATCTCAAAGCTATGCAGTGCCATGAAAAAGTACCTATGCGATGTCATGTAAAGGCACTTGTGCCACGTAAAAGTGCTTGTGCAGTGTCACATAAAAGTACCTGTGCAGTGTCACATAAAAGCACCTGTGTAGTGTCACATAAAAGTACCTGTGCAGTGTCACATAAAAGCACTCATGTAGTACAATGTAAAACCACCCAGCTCACTCTGTAAAGTGCTTGGTGTTAGGAAAGGCATCCAGCCATAGAAACCATGCAAATCAGACTGGAGCCTAGTGCAGCTCCTCAGCTTACCACCTCTGGTCAAACCATCCAACCCATGCCAGCATGGACTACAGGCACTAAATGATGATGATGATAATCGAAAACAAAGTGAATAAATAGACATTGTATATCTAAATGTAATCTAAATGTAAAGTGCAGTCTGCTTTTAAGAGAATTTAGTTTTCTGCATAACAGTAATTTATTTTTGTACCTAAAAAAAATCGTTGTCCCTTAGAGGGTTCAGAGTTACTTTCTACTTCAATAGAATACTGATAGTACAAGGAAAAGTGGTGGGGGTGGGGCTCAGTTGATGTCTCTCACTACTCACTATATTTTAGTTGAAGCTTTTGTTTTTATTTTATTTGCAGAATTAAGGAATTGAAAACTGAACCTTATAGTCAGGCAGAAGCTGAAAGAGCGGCTGGTATGGGTTCCTATATTGCTCCAAAGACTGTTCATGTTGAAACACAACAATTGAAGCCAGATTCTGAAATAATGGAATTTTAAAAAGCTATAAAATTGTACAAAATGTTCTTTTTTCTCATCCTTGTTATTTGCTTGAAGATATCTCTGCTTTCTTGGTTATTGTAGGATTTCTTTGCAAGGTTACCCTCTGCAATGGCTCAACCTTGTTTCGTGTTAATGTGGACTAATAAAATTTAATTGTTAGAGAAAACCATTTCTACAATCTAACAACTTGCAGTCCACTATTAAAGAATATCCAGATTTCTTGACATGTGTAATCTTTATATACAAAAACCTCATTTCAATCTTTGTTTCCAGTTCTCCACATAAGCATGTTCAAACAGTTCAGTAGACTGGGAGATTATTGCCTCACTAGGAAACGGGTGGGGGTTGGCAATAGGAATGGCATCCAGCCTTAGAAAGCTCTTTCCCAACATATTTTCATCATGCAAGTATGGGAAAGTAGATATGAAATGATGTAAAATAAGGAATAACACATTCGTCAAGTCCTGCATTTTTAATTAGAATTCTAGCATTATTCTTGTCTTCTTAAACCATGTACAAAGAATCCAGTGTAAATATCCAGAGCCCTTAAGGGATTCAATGAATATTTACTTCCTCATGACGGCGCATCAAAGGGTGATAACAGCATCAATCCAAGAAATTCATCCTCCTTTACCTGCAGTACATTGTTTCTCATGGGAACTGATGTGGTTGACAAGACCAATATGAAATAAGCAGATCCTCCTGCACTGAGAGCACTGAAAGTGACCCTGAACAACAGCCGCAGGTGTTGATGACAACGTCTCCTGCTCTCTTCATGCAGTTTCCTGCATTTGGTTTCAAAGTGCTCTCCTCAAGCATTATACAAACCTCCATGCCTTGTGATAATCAGCCAGGAGCTCCACTGATTGGGAGGGACACCACATAAAAAGAGAGCCCACTTGAGATGATCATGAAAACGAACTTTTGGATGTCAATGTGGCCTACTCCCAGTCTTGGTTTCACTGAAGAGAACCATCTTTGGGAGCCAGTTACCCAGCATCTGAATCGCATGACTAACCCAACAGAGAAGACAACAAAGGATGCTATAGATCCCTGCCCTCAGGAGGATTTCAGTATGAGGCACCTTGTCCTGCTATGTGAGACTGAGGATGCTTTGGAGCAATCTGATATGAAATGCTTTCAGTTGACTGATATGGCACCAATAAAAGGTCCTGCTCTCACACCTGTACAGGGGGGAAAACACATAGTTTGATAAACAAGTAAATTTTCAAGGTTCTTCAGAGTTCAATAAATATTTAGTTGAAATAATGATGAGATGATAGTATTGGATTTTTTTTACATGGAAGCACCACAGAAAGAAACCCGCTAATAATCTCGTCATTATACATTTTGAAATTTCTATTTGTCTGTGTCCGAGAGTGTAGTGGGTGCTTTTACGAGACAACGGCACGAAGGCCAGTCAGGTGGTACTGGCAACGGCCACACTCAAAATGGTGTTTTTTACGTGCCACCTGCACAGGAGCCAGTCCAGCGGCACTGGCAACATCCTCGCTCGAATGTTTTTCATATATATATATATATATATATATAGGTGCAAGTGTGTCTGTGTCGTAGTAGCTTGCTTAACAACCATGGTTCCGGGTTCAGTGTCACTGCATGGCACCTTGGGCAAGTGCCTTCTATATAGCCTTGGGCCGACCAGAGCCTTGTGAGCGGATTTGGAAGACAGAAACTGAAAGAAGCCCATCGTATATATATGTATGTGTGTTTGTCCCCCCAACATCACTTGACATCCGATGCTGGTGTGTTTATGTCCCCGTAACAGCAGTTTGGCAAAAGAGACCAATAGAATAAGTACTAGGCTTACAAAGAATAAGTCCGGGGGTCAATTTGCTCGACTAGAGGCAGTGCTCCAGCATGTCTGCAGACAAAGGACAAACAAGTAAAAGAATATACACACACGTGTTTGTCCTTCACCACCGCTTGATAACCAGTGTTGGTGTGTTTATTTCTCCACAGCTTAGCGGTTCAGCAAAAGATACCGATAGAATAAGTACCAGGCTAAAATAATAAGTGCTGGGGTTGGTTCATTCAACTAAAAAATTTTCAAGGCAGTGCCCCAGTATGGCCGCAGTCTAATGACTGAAACAAGTAAAAGATAAAAGATATATTTGTGGGCACAGGCACAGCTGTGTGGCATGAAGCTTGCTTCCCAACCACATGGTTCTGGGTTCAATCACACTCCATGGTACGTACCTTGGGCAAGTGTCTTCTACTATAGCCTCAAGCTAATCAAAGCCTTGTGAGTGGATTTTATAGATGGAAGCTGAAAAATACATATATATATATATATATATATCTTTATGCTTGTACGTCTATGTTTGTCCCCCCCACCCACCATCACTTGACAACCAATGTCGGTGTGTTTGCGTGCCTGTAGCCTAGCAGTCTGGCAAAAGAGATGGATAGAATAAGTTCTAGGGTCAATTTCTTAGACTAAAAAGTCCTTGAGGCAGTGCCCCAGCATGGCCAGTCAAATGACTGAAACAAGTACAAGAATAAAATTACACACACACACACACACACACACACACACGTCCACTGCAATGTCATTTGATCATAGCCGGATGTGACATGTACAGAGGATATGTGAAAAACCATCAACTTTATTAGGTGCAGGCATAATGACACTGCTTCCTTAATTAGTATGCTATGTTTAAGAGGATTTCAGCTCATTACAGTCAAATTAATATTAACCATTGCACTGTTTTACCCTCCTTACAGCATAAGTATTAATAAATATATTTGATTTCCTCATTATGTTAAATATGACAGCTGTAGCATGACTTATGTGGAGGCGCAATGGCCCAGTGGTTAGGGCAGCGGACTCACAGTCATAGGATCGCAGTTTCGATTCCCAGCTCGGGCGTTGTGAGTGTTTATTGAGCGAAAACACCTAAAGCTCCATGAGGCTCCGGCAGGGGGTGGTGGCGAACCCTGCTGTACTCTTTCTCTCACTCTTACTTCCTGTTTCTTTTGTACCTGTAATTCAAAGGGTCAGCCTTATCACGCTGAATATCCCCGAGAACTACGTTAAGGGTACACGTGTCTGTGGAGTGCTTAGCCACTTGCACGTTGATAATTTCACGAGCAGGCTGTTCTGTTGATCGGATCAACTGGAACCCTCGACATCGTAAGCGACGGAGTGCCAACAACAACAGCATGACTTATATTTTCTTTATATAAATGATGCCTGTGGCTAATTTTGCTGAATCGTGATAAAGCACGAGATAAACCAAAATGAAACCTCTATGCTGTTGCTTGATTTACAAGAAAAAGCAACCAAATTTCCATGAACACACTCATTTTTAGATGGGGGTTGGTATGAGCTCAAAACATTGACAAATTTGACTGGCAATCATCATAATCGTCACCACCACAGCTAACACTGCTACCATCATTACTTCCACCACCATCATCAGCATTACTATCACCACCACCAATCTCTGGAACTGCTACATGAAGGATATATATTAAAATATAAGTTCTGATATAGAGATAGATGAAATGGTCATGGCTGGAACGTCTTTGATCAGGACTGACCTAGGGCTAAACGACAACACTGTCACTACCACTGCATATAACATGGAGTTATTTTGTTATGTTGACTGTTTATCTATTGTAGTTCCAACTAATATTAAGTGTAGTCAAAAGACGACCTTTTTCCTTTTATAAATCAATCAATTATTGAATTGTCAGTGTTGTAATTTTCATTCATAAGGGTGTCATCATCATTTAATGTCCACTTTTCCACGCTTGCATGGGTCAGACAGAATTTGTTGAAGTAGATATTTTTCCAGCCAGTTGCTCATCCTGTTTCCAAATAAGGTAATATTCTCCATAACCAGGCATATTTTTATGGAAGACTGGAAATAAAAGACATTTTTCACATGAGAACAACACTCATTCCCAACTATCATATGATGTCAAGGCAAGGACATGCACACAGATATTTACTCTTCTACTTGTTTCAGTCATTTGACTGCTGCCATGCTGGAGCACCGCCTTTAGTTGAGCAAATCGACCCCAGGACTTCTTCTTTGTAAGCCTAGTACTTATTCTATCAGTCTCTTTTTGCCGAACCGCTAAGTTACGGGGGATGTAAACACACCAGCATCAGTTGTCAAGCGATGGTGGGGGGGGGGGGCAAACACACATACATATATATATATATACGACGGGCTTCTTTCAGTTTCTGTCTTCCAGATCCACTCACAAGGCTTTGGTCGGCCCGAGGCTATAGTAGAAGACACTTGCCCAAGGTGCCACGCAGTGGGACTGAACCCGGAACCATGTGGTTGGTAAGCAAGCTACTTACCACACAGCCACTCCTGTGCATATCTCATTAAAGATTTCCATATAAGCCAACTATTCTGTCTTCATTGTTTATTTCTAATACACACACACACAATGGGCTTCTTCAAGTTTCTACCTGCTAAATTCACTCACACGGCTTTGGCTGGCCCAAGACCATAGTAGAAGACACTTGCCCAAGGTACCATGCAGTGGGAACAAACACAAAACTACATGGTTGAGAAGCAAACTTCTTAACCACACATCTGTGCCCATATATAAAATTGAACAAGAAGGTCATTCTATATCAAGTTAACAGGAAATCATTGGGTACTTTAAAAATTATGAGGATGTCTGGAAGATAATAACCATTTCTCTTGTGAAACCTGTTATCTTGTGGACAATAAATGCTATTTGTAACAGAGTTATTATTAGATAAAACAGCGTCAGTCTAATCTGTAATTGAATCAACCTTTGTAATCATGACAAACTATGTATTTCAATGACTCATTTCCTGATTTAGAAGTGACTGGGGACAAAAAGCTTCCGGCAGACTGAAGCTTTAAGTGATTTTGGTTTCAATTTTAGTTACATTACTTCTCTTATGGTGTGGAAGCTTTTAAAATCAACCTGGACAGTTTCATTTTCACTTGGAGAAGTTTCTACTACAGATACACACACACACACACACACACACATATATATATATATATGAGGGGATGCTGAGAAGTTCCTGGCTCTGAGTAAAAGAAAATACAGGAGGGTCAGTTAATTATGATATTCCCCTCTCAGATTCACACACTTATTGCAGTGGTTTTTCAATTTTCCTAAGCCCTGTAAAAGAACTCAGGAGACTGGGCCTCCAACCAGGCTTTTTATGATACCTTTAAAGTCAGCAACTTTTGAGCACCCTCTCGTAGATGCACATGTGACTGGTTTAGAGCCTGCTTTGTAACCATGTGCTCTCCTACTGTAGCTCCTGACCAAAGCTTTGTGAGTAGATTTGGTAAACAAAACGTGAGAGAAACCTAGTGTGTGTGTGTGTGTATATATATATATATATATATATATATATATATATATCATCATCATCATCGTTTAACGTCCGCTTTCCGTGCTAGCATGGGTTGGACGATTTAACTGAGGACTGGTGAAACCAGATGGCTACACCAGGCTCCAATCTGATTTGGTAGAGTTTCTACAGCTGGATGCCCTTCCTAACGCCAACCACTCCGAGAGTGTAGTGGGTGCTTTTACGTGCCACCAGCACAAGGGCCAGTCAGGAGGTACTGGCAACGGCCACGCTCAAAATGGTGTATTTTATGTGCCACCTGCACAAGAGCCAGTCCAGGGGCACTGGCAACGATCTCGCTCGAAAGTCCTTACACATATATATATACACATCCATATATATGTATGGGGTGAGTGTACCCTTATCTAGGCAACGTGATGTCTGAAAATGAGAATCACCATCATATAATTGATGTTGGTTATTTGCAGCCTTTTGTGGAAAAAGTTTAGCCATTAGGGAAATAGTACCTTGCATGGAAAGAGGTGAGGGTTGGCAACAAGAAGAGCATCCAGTCATAGAAAATTTGTCTTAATAAACCCTGTGTGATCCAGGGAAGAATGGAAAGGTGAATATTAAATTGATTTTGAGATACTTTGCATTCTGAACTGCACGTTCAGTGGCTCCATTGCTGGCCATGTGAGCAAATCCATATATTATAATAAAGATCAACAACAGTGTACAGTAAGATCCAGGATGGTAGAATCTGAGAAGTATAAAACTTCAGTGGTAATCCGGGTGGAGTGGTAGTGATCGTCATTCCAGACACTTTTTCTTTCCAGTTTCTTTCATCTCTCCATCTGATTTTTCTCTTTATTCCATTCTGCAGTAAAGTGTAGGCTCAAAATGTCCCCTTGGCTTGTCTCTGTCTTCTGTTGATTTTGTACTATTTTGAATCATATTATAATAAAAATTGAGAATGTGTCAGATAAGAATTGCAACCCTGTTACCAGGGCATTCCATGACATACAAATATTGATCTGGGATGAGCTGTGATATCAGTGAACCAAGTGAAGGCAAGGTTCACTATCTCAACATACACAGAGTAATAGTCCACAGCAACCATTTCACAACTTAAACCAAACATGGTGAAACAGCTTTTCTTACCTTGTTTGTTATCGCTGACACCACGTTGTGTTATTTCATCCAATACGCAGAAAATAATGTGAAGAGGGTTTTCGTGTTTATTCTTCTTTTATCTGTTTAAGTATATTCCACAACTCAGAACAAACATTACAAAAGATTCCTTCCTTCCCATAATGCCCCAGGACTGCTTCCCAAACACATGGTTCCAGGTTTGGTCCCTTTGTGTAGCATCTTAGGTAAGTGTCCTGCTATAAGCTTTGGGTTAACCAAAGCCTTGTGAATTTGGCTGATGGAAGCAAAAGAATCCCGTTGTGTGCTTGTGTCTGTCTGTCTGTGTGTCTTTGTCTTGACAAGACCTCATTCTCTATCAGTTATAACAATGAGGGTTCCGGTTGATCTGATCAATGGAACAGCCTTCTTGTGAAATTAACGTGAAAGTGGCTGAGTACTCCACAGACATGTGTACCCTTAATGTAGTTCTCGGGGAGATTCAGCATGACACAGAATATGACAAGGCTGACCCTTTGAATTACAGGTACAACTCACTTTTGCTGGCTGAGTGGACAAGAGCAACGTGAAATAAAGTGCCTTGTTCATGGGCACCATGTACTGCCTGGAATTGAACTCATGACCTTACAACTGTAAGCTGAATACACTAACCATTAAGCCATCACCTGATAGTTGCCAATGAACATCACTGTCATACAAGTGGTGTCCTTCATTTGCAATCCTCTGTTAAAACACATCCAGCCATGGGAAAAATATTACCTTACATGGAAACAAGTGAAGTGTGGCAACAGGAAGAGCATCCAGCTGTAGAAAATCTCCCTCGACAAATCTCATCTGGCTCATGCGAGCATATAAAAGTGGATGTTAAAATGATGATGATGATCACACAACACACACACACTTATGATATCTCAATATCATGCATATGTACTTTTACAGATAAACTGCAAAGACGTTCAATTTAAAATGACAGACATTGTCAGCATAACCTTAGGACCGGTGAGTGAACAAGGTTCACAGACAGGACCCAAACCGTTATCTCTAAATTGCCAGGTGACTGGGTTATCAGTATGCTCTATAACACCTGTCATTCCTTCATTATTGAATTAAGCTTTGCAATCTATGTTTTTATACTGTTTTGTTATATTAAAAAAAAAATTACCAGGGATGCACACACATACCAGCATTTTCATAAATAGTGCTTATTCATTTCACAGTATTATTTCATTGTTTGAATGAACATCTTCAAGGTGCTACATAGGAAGTTATTTCTAGAATATTAACTCATAATTTGTGTTGTCACAAAATTCGGTGATATGGCTGTTTGTGAAAATAACAATAAGACTTTATTAATAGACAATCCCCATACAGCACGAGGGTTTTTTTTTATTAATTGTAGTCTCAGAGTTTCAAATGAAAGTGAAATAAGAGATTCTTGTGTAAACCTGACGTCCTAATTAATGGCCAAGGTTAATTTTTAGATTTTTAACCTCTAACTGGAAAAGGGTGATATAATAGACAAGTCTAGTGACAGTGGAAGACCTATCCTAATAAAACATGGAATTTTGAAAATGTGTTATCTTTGTAAGAGGCATTCTTTCAGTTTAAAGTGGAAGTAATGTTAAGTAATGTCTGGGTGAGCAGTTCTCGTTTGCAGCTCCCAGGGCCGCATCCAACCATCAAGCATCATTTTGGCAGCTCCTGATATTCTTCACTCTTTAAATATAATGAATTTTTCTTTAATCTACTTGTGTTTTACATTTTTTGGGCAGTCCCATCTCCCCCCAATGTCCAGGTTTTGGATCTGGCCTGCATATTGTGATGAACTGAAAGTGGAAATATAAACACTATTCAGTAATGTCTAGGCCAGTGGTTATATGCAGCTCCAAGGGCTACATACAACTCTCAGGCATCTTTCTGGTGGCCCTCGACAGTTTTCGCTCTATAAATATAATAGATTTTTCTTTAATTGACATATGTTTTACTGTTTTTGGGTGCAGCTCCCTAAAAAAATCCAGGTTTGGGATTTAGCCTGGATATTAAAAAGGTTGAGACCCACTGCTCTAGACCAGGGGTTTTCAAACTTTTTGACTTGCGGACCCCTTTATATTTCAGGCTTTACCTTAGGGACCCCCTTATAAATTCTTATGAAATTTATACATAAATATTTGCTTAAAATAACATATATTTTACATTTATTTATTTAACAGTCTTTAACAAATAGGTTTATTGTCAATTAAAAGATTTCGATTAAAAAACATATATAAAATCAAATTGCCCATAAAAAGTATTTGCTGTCCACGGACCCCCTGTCTTGTCCTTGCGGATCCCCTGTGGTACGCGGACCACAGTTTGAAAACCCCTGCTCTAGACAGACCACCATTCAGTCCTTAGGTAACATAAGTTGAGTTCACTCCATTACAGCAGTACCCAACCGTTTTGTACCATGTACCAAGGAATCACGTGCATAACAAAACTCAATAAAGAGCATAATATATAATTTAATTATTACATATATAATATAAATATATAATGCTGCAGACTACAGCAGTCGATAAAACAGAAATAAAATTTTAAAATTTATTCATTCTATGCGGCCCAGTGGTTGGAGATGCCTGATGTACTGTACATATTCTGGTTAGGTCTCCAGTTTAAGAATAACTTCCTCCTTTCTTCCCACTAGCCTCAGATAACCTTTAAAAATAAAGGGCCATAGGTACTGCCTGCTTCCACCTAAATAAAACATTCCTTGTCAAGTTCGTTACCAGATTTGAATCATATTCTCCTCCACCTTGTAAAGACGGTTTCAAATTTTGGAAGTAAGAGTGAGAGAAAGTTGTGGTGAAAGAGTACAGCAGGGTTTGCCATCATCCCCTGCTGGAGCCTCATGGAGCTTTAGGTGTTTTCGCTCAATAAACACTCACAACGCCCGGTCTGGGAATCGAAACCGCGATCCTATAACTGCGAGTCCGCTGTCCTAACCACTGGGCCATTGCGCCTCCACGAAGACAGAGTGTAGAAGGGACAAATATGAATTGATCTGTCAAAAAAAAACAGAAGAAAAAAAGTGCATCTGGTAGTTTTGCAGATGCAAATGGTTTCTTGAGTATGTGATAAATCGAGATTTCCCTTAACATTTCCTGCTGCCTTCACTTAGCAATAAAACTAGAAGAATAGAGGCAAGGAATGTGTGTGTGCGCGTGCACGCACTCACTGTGAGAGGAAATAGTCATTACTGGCTTTGTACTAGACTCCACTTAAAACATTGCTTGTCAATGTCAAGTGTTGGCAACAGGATCCGACAAATGGATCCACAAAGTGTTCTCAGCAGACCTCAGACCTTTTTCTTTAAAATAATCCTTAAATCCAATATATTTACGGATTGTTGGTGGCTTCAAACACTCTTTTGTATCCCTATTTGCTTGCAAAAGCATTACCAGTGATGGAAATAAGGGAATATACTGGGATATTTTAATTATTTAATATATGATAAGTGCAGGCATGGCTGTGTGATAAGAATCTTGCTTCCAAACCACATGGTTCTGGGTTCAATCACATTATGTGGCACCTTGGGCAAGTGCCTTCTGTTATAATAGCCTTGGGCCAACCAAAGTCTTGTGAATGGATTTGGTAGATGGAAACTGAAAGAAGCCCGTCATGTATATGTATGTGTCTTTCGTGTCTGTGTTTGTCCCCCCCACCACCACTTCACAACTGGTATTGGTGTGTTTATGTCTCCATAATCTAGTGGTTCGGCAAAAGAGACCGATGGAATAAGTCAGTGGTTCCCAAAGTGGGTGGTATTGCTCCAACTGGGGGCGGTGGAAAGTTCCAAGGGGGCATTGAAGAAAAGTGGGGTGAATATGGGGTGGAGATTCATGTAAAAACAACAAAATAATGGGTTCATTAGGTTAAGTTTTAGTTGTGAAATACAGTTGCTTTGAATTTGCTTCAGAAAGAGGTCTATGTTTGTGATGGTCAGTTGGGGTGGGGGCGCTAGGAATGTGGCCTGGATGTCAAAAAAGTTTGGGAACCACTGTACTAGACTTACAAAGAATAAATCCTGGGGTCGACTTGTTCGACTAAAACCACCCCAAGGCGGTGCCCCAGCATGGCTGCAGTCAGTTGACTGAAACAAGATAAAAGATAAAGACAATACATTTGGGCCAGATGTAAAATAAATAAATAAATAAATTTCTATAATCTTATTGGAGTTACCCCCCTTGTTTAATCGAAGTTTTACCATTTCACATATTTTGTTGCAGTCACAGAATATAATTGATTGAACACCAGTATATTACTGAAAGACAAGGCTTACTACGGTTGAATATATATCCAGAAGTATAAAATATTCCTGTTGTTATTAGTGGGACGGGGCGGGGCGGGGAGTTGTGATGATTCAACAGAAATACTTTTAACAACCCAATGCAATATAAAGCACACCGTCAACAACTTATCGTTTCTGCCAACAACGGAATGGGGAAGGACTCCATGTAGCCGTAGAAACAGAAGCCAATCTACCTCAAATCATACCTTATAGTCAATGGAAAGTAAAGGACACGGTATATATGACAACCGTTTCGGGAAACGCGCTAGAAATAACAACAAAATCGCTTTCAAATCTCGTTCAATTGCTTTGAAAAGTATTTTTAAAAAAAGAAACGTAATGGATAATGTAATTTTAGCTGTATGGTTTTTGGCAAAAAAAAAAAAAAATTGGATGGTCTTAATTTGAGTTCATCATCATCATCGTTTAACGTCCGCTTTCCATGCTAGCATGGGTTGGACGATTTGACTGAGGACTGGTGAACCAGATGGCTACACCAGGCTCCAATCTGATTTGGCAGAGTTTCTACAGCTGGATGCCCTTCCTAACGCTAACCACTCCGAGAGTGTAGTGGGTGCTTTTACGTG
>NC_069002.1:13767502-13771518 GCF_001194135.2 Octopus bimaculoides | reverse complement strand
GCAATGGCCCAGTGGTTAGGGCAGCGGACTAGCAGTCATAGGATCGCGGTTTCGATTCCCAGACCAGGCGTTGTGAGTGTTTATTGAGTGAAAACACCTAAAGCTCCACGAGGCTCCGGCAGGGGATGGTGGCGAACCCTGCTGTACTCTTTCACCACAACTTTCTCTCTTACTTCCTGTTTCTATTGTGCCTGTAATTCAAAGGGTCAGCCTTGTCACACTGTGTCACGCTGAATCTCCCCGAGAACTACGTTAAGGGTACATGTGTCTGTGGAGTGCTCAGCCACTTGCACATTAATTTCCCGAGTAGGCTGTTCCGTTGATCGGATCAACTGGAACCCTCGACGTCGTAAGCGACGGAGTGCCAACAACAACAACTAAGGATATATTTTCTCAGTAACCTTTCCTCCAGGTGAACGTTCTTCATGGTGAATTGATGGTAGCAAACTCTCCTACAATGAATTGATAGCACTGAATTAACCTCTAATAAAGGAAGCTTTGCCAAATACCAAGAACTGGTAGAACAGTGCAGAAACTGGGACTGGCAGGCATGAAATCTTTACTGATGACCTACATCTTCAGTTGTCGTATCTATAGCAACATTAACATGACATGGCAGTTAAGGTAAATCCTGTATTGGTGACCTACAGTCCCAAACTCATTTACATGCACAGCAGTAGAGACGCCAACCAGACTTGGCACTTAAGGAGAGTCAGTGCTTATATCTTCAGTTTCTCATCTCTATGACAACGGCAATCTAAACTGAATGAGTGGCTTGTATGCCAATGAAAGGACTTCTATATAATCTCTCGATCTGCTAGCAATAGTAACCACGTCTCTCTCAAATCACATCATGCCATGGTTGGCATGGCCATCCTATCTTTGATCGAAAATCTATGCTATGAAGACCGTGCTGGAGCTAAACACTATCAACCTAGTAGTTGCTTGAGACCAAAGTCATTAAAATGTTTAGTATGACACGAAGGAGTGACACAGCAGAGGAAGATGAGGGAAAGAGTGGATTAAGGTAGAGTTAGGTTGGATAGCTTTGAGATGACATGACACATTGTGCAATGTAATGACATTATGATAAGAGTAGTGGTGGTGAGAGTGGAGGCACAATGGCCCAGTGGTTAGGGCAGCGGACTCGCGGTCATAGGATCGCAGTTTCGATTCCCAGACCGGGCGTTGTGAGTGTTTATTGAGTGAAAACACCTAAAGCTCTACGAGGCTCCGGCAGGGGATGGTGACGAACCCTGCTGTACTCTTTCACCACAACTTTCTCTCAATCTTATTTCCTGTTGTGCCTGTAATTCAAAGGGTCAGCCTTGTCACACTGTGTCACACTGAATCTCCCCAAGAACTACGTTAAGGGTACACGTGTCTGTGGAGTGCTCAGCCACTTGCACGTTAATTTCACGAGCAGGCTGTTCCGTTGATCAGATCAACTGGAACCCTTGGCATTGTAAGCGACGGAGTGAACAACAACAACAAGTGGTGGTGATGATGATGATGACAACAATGGCTGGTTTTATAACAAAATGCTAAATTGTAAATTACTGCTCAACATCCAGTTTTGTTTGCATGTATAATCATGATACTATGTTGGACGAATTGTTTTGTGTTTACGACTGAATGGTTCAATAAATCCACAAACTGCTTAATTATGAAATAGAAAGAGAACCAGTTTTACTTTTGTCAATCAAGCAAATACGAGGAAATAATTATCTGCTTGCTCAGATAATATAGCACACTGACTACAGCCAGGTTTGAACTTATAACCATGCTGTTACCATTTTTAACACCAGACTTCTTGTAAGAAAAAAAATGGCAGATAAATTTGAACCTGGAGGAGAGAGGGTATGTCATTGATGAGGTCGTGAATAGCAATGAAAGGAGTTTGACGGACAACTGATTGAGTGTTTAAGTAACTGATTATTTAAGCAATCAACAGTTGGTTGGTTAAATAACTAACCAATTAAAGAAGTGAACTTAGTGTGGTTTTATTGGTGTGTAATGACCCTTCTTGGAGGCGCAATGGCCCAGTGGTTAGGGCAGTGGACTCGCGATCATAGGATCGCGGTTTCGATTCCCAGACCGGGTGTTGTGAGTGTTTATTGAGTGAAAACACCTAAAGCTCCACGAGGCTCCGACAGGGGATGGTGGCGAACCCTGCTGTACGCTTCCACCACAACTTTCTCTCACTCTTACTTCCTGTTTCTGTTGTGGATTGCTCAGTCACTTGCACGTTAATTTCACGAGCAGGCTGTTCCGTTGATTGGATCAACTGGAACCCGTGACGGAGTGCCAACAACAAATGACCCTTCTTAGATACAATGAACAAAAATACAAATTGAAGAATTATAATTTTATTTTTTAAATAAATTTTATTACAAAACTATCAAAAAAATACATAAACATATATAAAAGTAATAAGAAAATAATAGTGATGTTTTACAGGTATGAAGAAAAATCCCCAAATCCAGCCTTATATTGATTGGAAAAGAGGAACAGGGGCTGAAAACCATGAAGTTAAATTATCTGGTTTGGTTTGCTAATAACATTATTTAACCAGCACAATACTGTTGAGTATTAAATTTAATACCGCACTGTTTCTGCCAACATTTCACCCTCATGATAATAATAATTCTTACTACTAAAGGCACAAGGCCTGAAATTTTGGGAGAGGGGACTGGTCAATTACATCGACCCCAGTGTTTTACTGGTACTTTATTTATTGACCCTGAAAGGATGAAAGGCAAAGTCGACCTCAGCGGAATTTGAACTCAGAACGTAAGGATGGGTAAAATGCTGTTAAGCATGTTGCCTGGCATGCTAACAATTCTGCCAGCTCCCCACCTTAATAATAATAATGATAATAATAATGATGATTTCTTACATAGGCAGAGGTTCAGAAATGTTGTAGAGTGGGGATAGTTGATTTTGTTGACCCCAAAACTTGATTGAATAATAATTGTTTGTGATTTAAGCCAGCAGTTTCAAGGGAAGGGGCTTAGAGGATACCATGATCTTCGATAAAAGTATTATTTCTGTTTTGTTTTCTTATGTTTTTCAGTTTTCTTCTTTTTCGTTTGTGGTTCCTTAAAAAAAAGAAACATTCTTAAAAATAAGATGGAGGCTAGGACAATACAACAAGAACAATGCTAACATATGAAACCATAACAAAAATAGCAATAGCAATGTTAATGTTAATAACAACAATAGTGACAATAACAATAACAACAATGATAGCCACAACATCCCCCACACAATTATAACAACAACAACATAAACATACAAAACCAAAACAACAATTATAATAACCATAACAACATTAGCAATGATAACAACAACAAAGACAGTAACAATAATAACCACAACACCCCACACACAGACAACAATACCAACCACAACATCACTCACAACACCACCCACAACAATAACAACAACAACAACAACGAACACAACACAAGTACTGCCACCAGCAACTACAATGCCAGACAACAACCACGATGATAGTAACACCAGTATCACCCTACACGTTGTCTTCTATAACCCCAACAACAAATCATATGACATGACAAGGATCTATCCCACAAAGTTACCCTCAACGAAAGGGTATGTATCCCACCACAGACTGACAGTGAGACAGAGGTAAAGATTTCCTTAGCTAGAAATAGACTCCGACACATCTTAGACTGGTATAAAAAAAACACTAAAAGGCATAATGCAGGAGAGACCCAACCACTCAGTTCACCTGTGCCGAAGACCTACAAACAGGGAATTAGTGTGCCTCCCTATACTCTTTTACTTGTTTCAGGCATCTGACTGCGGCCATGCTGGAGCACCGCCTTTAGTCGAGCAAATCGACCCCAGGACTTATTCTTTGGAAGCCTAGTACTTATTCCATCGGTCTCTTTTGCCGAACTGCTAAGTTACGGGGACGTAAACACACCACCATCGGTTGTCAAGCAATGGTGGGGGGACAAACACAGACACGCAAACACACATACATA
>NC_069002.1:13758247-13767287 GCF_001194135.2 Octopus bimaculoides | reverse complement strand
ATATACATATATATACGACGGGCTTCTTTCAGTTTCCGTCTACCAAATCCACTCACAAGGCTTTGGTCGGCCCGAGGCTATAGTAGAAGACACTTGCCCAAGGTGCCACACAGTGGGACTGAACCCGGAATCATGTGGTTGGTAAGCAAGCTACTTACCACACAGCCACTCCTGCGCCTAAAGAAGTCTAGCAGACTGTCGATAGACAGCCCATAGAATTATGTCCAGACCATGCTACAACACACCAATAGCATGAGAGGTGCACTATAGGAACATGAAAGAGTGGAAAAACTTCTCAATTCACACATGGGAATGTGGTGCAACATACTCCAACCCAAGAAATGGACTGCACAAAATTTCCAAGCATTCAACAACGATGTTCCTACGTTATATGAGTTACGTAAGGACCATAAACCCTGTTATGGGGCCCCCAACCCAGCCAGTTTGCTCAGCCTGAGGCTATGGTAGGAGACACTTACCCAAGTTACTACACAGTGGGATTGAACCCACAACCATGTGGTTGGGAAGCAAACTTCTTATCACACAGTCACAAGCCTCTAGCCTATATTCATATTTAAATTTCTTTTTTTTGCTAACTCATGTCATAAAAAGGAGTGAAGGAGAGCTTAATTCCTAAATCTTTCAAGAGTATGAGTGTAGTGGTGGAGGAGTAATTTGAATTATTCTGTGTGTGTGTGTATGGTATAGTCTACATATAGACAGACATAGATACATAGATATGTAATTGCTACTCACCTCATTTTTATCTTTAAATTGTCTGAGATCAGATGCAAACAGGACCTAAGGTAATTATGAAATAGAATAATTGATGTTAATATTCTCAAATGTGCTTGAGGAAACTTATTGAATCAAGTACATCAACATCAAAATGAAGACCAAATGGAAATTGTAGTTGTGATACTCATGCCGGTGGAACATAAAAAGCACCATCCAAATGTGGCCGATGCCAGTGCCGCCTTGACTGGCTTCCACACCGGTGGCACATAAAAAGCACCAACTGATCGTGGCCGTTGCCAGCCTGAGTGAACTGGAGCAACAGGAAATAAAATGCCTTGCTCAAGAACACAATTCCTAGTTCAGGAATCGAACCCACTATCTCATGATTGTGAGCCCAACACTCTAACCACTGAGCCATGCACAGTTATATGACATAAATAAATGTATCATACAAGTGGGTGCTGGAAAGTTCTTGGCTTTGGGTAAAAGAAAATACAGGAGTATCAGTTAATTATGATTTTATTTAACATATTCCCTTCTCAGATTCACTGCTTTATTATATTTCTGGTAGTGAAAAGTAACAATGGAATGTCTGCAACTGGGAAAAGCACATACTTACATTCTTTCACCAATATATGTTCATGAAAGTGTAAACATACACACGGATATAGATATACGAGGGGAGGGGGGGGCTGAGAAGTTCCTGCCTTTGGATAAAAGAAAATACATGAGGATCAGTTAATTATGTTTTTGTTCAACATATTCCCTCACTTATCACAACAGTCCTTTAGTTTCTCTAAGCCCTGTAAAAGAACTTGGAAGGCTGAGCCTCCAGCCAGGCCTTTCGTGATGCTCTTCAAGCCAGGAACTTTTCAGCACCCCCTCATACATACCATGTCGCAATCATGTTTCAACAAAGCCAATGATGACAATAATGATTGTCTTTATATTGGTGGAGGGTGCGTGGCTCAGTGGCTAAGGGTATTCGGTTCATGATTGTAAGGTCATGAGTTCAATTCCCAGCAGCACATTGTGTCCTTGAGTAAGACACTTTATTCCACATTACTTCAGTCCTCTCAGATGGTAAAACTGAGTCGTACCTGTATTTGAAAGGGGTCAGCCTTGTCACACTCTGTGTCAAACTGAATCTTCTCAAGATCTATATTAACAGTACACATAACTGTGGAGTGTTCAGCCACTTGCATGTTAATTTCACAAGTAGGCCGGTCCATTAATCGGATCAGCTGGAACCCTCATTGTCATAACCAACAGAGTTCCAGTTTTTAGGAGGTGGCAGAGGGTGTAGGTAGTTTAATTAACCCCCAATATTTCAGTGATGTTTCTTTTTGATGAACCAAGAGGAATTGAAGGCAAAGGTGGTTCTGGAGGAATTTTAAAAGACAATGGAAAAAGATGGCACTCAGAAAAAAATAAAAATCTTACTGCTTGAGCCCATCCAGCATATTCTCCCCAAATATTTCGAAAATGGTCACCTGAAAGAGGAAAAAATATAAGAGGAAAACTTGGTCCAAATATCAGAACAGATTTTGTAGTTTGACTGGTGGTTTCTAATTCAGACCCAAGGCCAGTAATTTTGAGGGGAGGGGTTAGTATAATACCAGTGACTCCAGTGCTTGGCTGGTACTTTATTTTTTCAAGCTTGGAAGTTAACAACAAAGCTGACTTTGGCAGGATTTGAACATAGAATGTTTCTGCCATTTTGTCATCCTGTAGAGTTTGAATGAAACAACGAAAAGTAAGATCCTTACATGAGATTGATGCAGTATCTTTTACTTGTTTCAGTCATTTGACTGCGGCCATGCTGGGGCACTGTTTTGAAGGGTTTTAGTCAAACAAATCAACTCCAGGACTTATTTTTTAAGCCTTGTACTTATTCTATTGGTCTCTTTTTGTGGAACCACTAAGTTACAGGGATGTAAACACACCAGCACCAGTTGTCAAGTGGTGGAAGGGGGGCAAACACAGACACAAAGACACACATACATACATATATAGATAGATAGACAGGATGGTCTTCTTTCAGTTTCCATCTACCAAATCCACTCACAAGGTTTTGGTTGACCTGAGGTTATAGTAGAAGACATTTGCCCAAGGTGTCACACAGTGGGACTGAACCCGGAACCATGTGGTTGGGAAGCAAGCTTCTTATCATACAGCCATGTCTGCACCTATAGGGTGTACATAAATGAAAATGCACCATTCACTGCATACCTGCAGATCAAATTACATCATACTACTTCATTACAACAGTGCATAGTTTAAAAAACACATTACAAATTAAGATGTACCTGAAATAGCTAAATGAAAAATAATCGTTTATTAATTAATCATACCACTGACAACTGCATGATATGTAAATTAGTTTTTCTATTTCAGTTACTTCCAAATTTGTAGTTTGAGTTAAATACTATTTGTTATTCACTTCTCTTCAGAGATAGAGGAATGAGGAGTACTTTATCCTCTGAGGAGCTTTTAATCTTCCAAGAAGTAGCCAATCATTCATGAAACACGTGAGGATAATCTCCTTATTTTTGTGTATCAAGAGAATAACAAGATGTATTTACATCTGTTTTACTTTAATCAGTTTAATATTTTTCTCTTTTCTTTGAACATACTTGTGACACTTATGCATGTTCTCTCTCTCCCCACTCTCTCTATCTCTCACACACACACATCTACCGCATATAAAGATTTAATCAAATTTACACAGTATACAATTGTATAGTTTACTGTGAGTGTTGTGGATGTCTGAACTACTATCTTCTAACATAATATGACATTAATTTCTATGTGAGCCTTTATAACAACACACCACTATCACACACAATATAGATATCACCCCAATGAACAAGTAAAATAATGAACGAACCTATTTCATTGCAGCTTTTCGTGGAAAGTGTTTTTTTCCCTTGAAGTTTTGGCAAATAATCTCGACTAGTGATTTGTAAAACATGGGTATCCACTGGAATGGCACCAGTTTTGTCCAGAGACATTAGACATATGCAGTCAGCAACCTGTGGGAGAAAGAGAAAATCAAAACAGACTTGAACAACATCTCAAGACATCCTATTGTGCAGGGAAAGAAACCATTATCCTTTAACGTCTGTTTTCCATGCTGATATGGGTTGGACAACTTGACAGGAGTTGGCAAGGCCAGGGGGCTGAACTAGGTTCCATTGTCTGTTTTAGCTTGGTTACCACAGCTGGATGCCCTTCCGAACACCAAGCACTTCACAGAGTGTATTGGGTGCCTTTTGCATGGCACCAATACTTTTTACATGGCACCAGTGCTTTTTATGTGACACCAGTAGCAATGCTTTCTATGTGGTACCTTGGTTGGAAATATTTCAGCTCATAGCTTTATTTATGGTTAACAAATACATCAGAGAACATAAAAGGAGATGAGGGTTTCAAATACCATTTGGTGAATGTTTAATCTATTTTATTTTTTTCCTGCTTTGTTGTGACCATTGTCTGCACCAATAGATGGTCTAGATTTAATCTGTGGACCAGTAGCACCACCACCTGGATCTTGGGTGCCTTTAGGAGAATCCATCCTGTTGCAAGTATTTGGTCAAGGTCTCTGGTCTGATGTTAACTTCCTCCCATTAATGTTGGAGACTGTAAGCCAAACAAGAGGTTAATAGGTGCAGCCCTTCATCCAATGATTAAGCTATAGAACAAATATGAATTATACGAGAAACTTCATCCTTTCTGAATCAAAAGACTTCATAGGAACAATGATAAACTCCAGTTTTTATTGGCAGGAAAATGAATTTTTGACTTTGCCTCTTAGCCAGAGGGGAAGGTCAGTACCCTGACACTTTTATTCTTGCAGAGCCTCAAAGACTGGTGTAGAGAAAGGGAGGCAGTTATCCTCAAACTGGAGATTTGGCTCAAAATCTTGTAACAGAGTGAATTCCACTAAAAGTACCAAAGAATCAGGTGGCAGTATTAAGCTGGGCAATGGATTAATTCTACTACCCATGAACTTCAAAGCAAAGAGCTGGATCAAACACTATGAGATGTCTAATCTGATGTTCTGATAATAATACCACTAATCTGCCTTTGAAGGGATGAAAGATTTGAATTCAGAGATCTGAACTTAACCATCAGCAGTTCTCTGGATAGCTCAAATACAACAAAAGAGAAAGGGAAAGAAAAAAAATGATTGTAATTACCTTGGCACCAACTCCTGTTAATTTTTGAAGTTCTTCTTTAGCATTCTCATATGACACATTACGAAGGTTATATAACCAGTTGACACCATTTTCCAAAGAAGCAATATATTTAGCACTTTTACTGATATAACCAGCTCGATAACCAAAACCAAGTTCCTTTAACTTTTCTTCAACACCACACACAGACATTGCATCCACAGTGGGGAAGTTATAATAGGTTTTCCCTTCAAAACTGCCAATTTCCTCTCCATAATGACAGCAGAGTTTATCAATCATTAAAGTTATTCGTTCTATGTTGTTATTTGATGAACAAATGAAAGAGAACAGATTTTCCACAGGATCCTGTCGTAGTACACGTATCCCTTGGAATTTCGTTCCAACTGTTTTGCAGAACACAGGATCAGTTAAACGCCATTTTTCATACAAGTCTTTCACACTAATGTGGAGTTGAAAATAATTCCTTAATTCTTGCTCGCAGTCGTTTTGGTTTCCACTCGATACTTGGTACATTATGTTGTCTTCTTCTTGTTTAAGGTGCCATAGTCTGCTGGCAAATACTCCGGTCCATGTAGAAGGACTTGTTTTGCTCCATCTACATAGGGGAAAAGAAACAAAAGGAAAATAATAATAATTACACACACACACATACAAGGGGGTGTTAAAAAGTTCCTGGCTTTGGGTAACAAAAAAATACAGGAGAATCAGTTAATTATGATTTTATTTAACATATTTGCCTCTCAGATTCACACACTTATTGCAGCAAATCCTTCAATTCTTCTGAGCCCTGTAAAAGAACTCAGGTTGGGCCTCCAACCAGGCCTTTCGTAATACCCTTAAAGTCAGTAACTTTTCAGCACCCTCTCGTATATACATTTATATACATTGGCTCAGTATTTTAATGACCTGGGGAGGCAAGTGTCTTCTACTATAGCCCTGGGCTGACCAATGTCTTGTCACTGTATTTGATAGACAGAAACTTTGTGGAAGTCCGTTAAATATGTGTGTGTGTGTGTGTTCGACCTCCACCACCGCCTGACAAGCCCGTGCTAGTTTACGTCCCTGTAATCTAGCGGTTTGGCAGAAGAGACCCATAGAACAAGTACCAGACATTACGACAAAGATAATGAGATTGATTGATTTAACTAAACCTTCAAGGTGGTGCTCTTTAGGATTATACTACAGTTTGGTATCACCAACGATGTTGCTTCCTCATGACTTTCTCATAAATGGAAAATCTTTTATTGAAATTTTTCACAGACACCTTTCGGTGATGCAGATTACGACTGCGTCGATAAAACAAAATTTAAGTTTTCAAAAATATGCGTTCGAAACCTCTCTCCCAACTGTGAAAACGTAGGATTTTAAAGAAAAAATTGTAGTCTACACCACCGAAAGCATCTCTGCAAGATTCTGCTTTAAAAATACGTGTTTTTAAGTATGTTATGAGGAAACAAAGTCAAGATAGGGGGATCAAACTGTAGCTATGTCGTCTTGGAAGAAAGAAGGCTACATTAAATAATTAAAGGAAGGCTACATTAAATAATGTAGTTTTCCACGCTTAGAACGTCCTTGATCATGTGTCTGCTTGATCAGTGATAAGTTGGACTGAACAGCAACTAAATACAAGTTTAGATGCTCAACCGATTACAGAGACACACGTATACATATAGAAGTACTGCACAGTTTAACCGCCAGAGAAACTTTTACTCTATCGGGAATATTTAATGTAAATCAATATTTAATACAGTCATGATTATAAGTTTATGCTGCATGTGAATGGGTATTTTTGTTTATCTGATCTATAAATATAACTGCATTGGTTTTTCTCAAGTAAAAATAACTCCCGTTTGGTTTGGTTTGGTAACCTGATTGTGGAAGCAACATATTCAAGTTTACTTTTAACCCTTGGAGTTATCTACCTTGACACGTGTTTAATGCACGAGGAAACCTGCACAAGGAAACTTATCTTTGCTATCCTTATCTCTCTTTCCCTATTTACGTTAAGAGTTATAAACCACTTGGCTTACTACCTGAATGACTGTCCGCAACTTAAAACAATATCCAACTGCACTTCGAGGCGAGTACAAGGTAGGCGATGCCACTGTCTAGCCATGTTTTACTTCAGCGCACCTTAAGTCGCTTATATCATCAAACAGACAATAAAACATGTGCCGCTGTGGTTGTTATGCTGATTAGATATGCTATAAAATAACAAAAGTAATAGTAATAATAATGTGATATTTAATAATGATTTTTTTTTTAATATCACGATCAAAATCAATTTATTCTTGTGTGAAACGAAACTGTATCGTCTTCCTACCTTTCTCAAAGATATTAGCGGCAAAAAGTGCGAGAAGGAGTTCGAGAAATCGAGCCAATGTCAAGGATTCGAGTTGTCGGGACCTAATCGTTTCTACAATATAAAAATAATAGAGTTTGTTTTGAATAGTCGGAGAAAGAGAGAACCAAGTGAAATAAACGACAACAATAATGTACAAGTAATACATTAGATCCATCAGAAAGTATGCCAGTTTTTACCTAGGTCATCGACCTTTATGCAGCATTTCCAAGTACACTATAAAAAAAAAAACACAGCAGTGTACTGCGTATCATTATCGAATGTATTCAGGTCATTCCCATATATCACCTGCTCAACGAAGCAAAATTATACCTGGCTATGTGAGAAGCACAGTTTATTGTTGCAGAAAACCTCGCCCCGCGAAATACCCCAGAACCAGTGAGGGAAATGAGGAGTAGGGCTATAATAGTTTCTCTATCTGTCACAAATTGCAGTTAAATCTTCCTTAAATCACCCACACACACACAATCTTAAAAAGCAATTCAATGGATAATTTGATTTTTATTTATTTACAAGACTGACCCTTGTGAATTACAGGTACAACTCACTTTTGCCAGCTGAGTGCACTGGAGGAGTACCGTGTAACAACGCGCCGCTAGTTTTCGAACTCACGATTGTGAGCCGAATAGCCTAACCTCTAAGCCACGCGCCAGCGGATGCCAGCTGACAATTGCATAATTTCCTATTATTACACAAACATACAGATAACGACATACGAGCATACACACTCGAACACAGTCACATATTGTTACGTACACATACTCGCATGTTTACATATATAAACACACACATATGCACATATCAGCTGACAATTATAGTTTGATATTGTTACACAAACGTACACAGATAGCAATTCGCACACTCACAGATATCAGCAGACATTCCATACGCAATCTGTATGTTGAATATTCAGATACCAACATACACATTCAGTTAATATTTCATACACAAACACACAGAGTCTCACACAGTTACACGGCGCACCTAAAAACACACAGTCTCATACAGGTACGCGCGCGTGCGCATAGTTTCATACAGTTATGTGCACACACGCAATCACAGGTGCGCACGCGCGTACACAGTCTCATACAGTTACACGCACACACAAACACATACAGTTACGCGTACATACACAAACACTGAAACACACAATCTCATACAGTTACATGCACACACACACACACGCACACAGATACCAGCAGACAATCGCCGTCATATTTTTCATTTATTTATTATTTATTGGAATGCTAAAATCTTTGTAGGGCGAATTGAGGGAGGATGATGCAGTGACTATAGTAGACTGACCCGTCAGTCTTACCAAACCATTTTTATTAATATCAGTAATATTAATACGCTAACTTTTTGTTTTTGTACGTACCTGTTGTGTGCGTCACACTTCAAAGAAGTGGCAAAGCGAGAGAGAGAGAGAGAGGAGGACAGAGAAGAAGTAAGAGAACAAGTGAGAAAGGGAGAGTGAGAGAGAAAGAGAGAGAGACAGTGAGTGGTGACGGCGTTCGTTTTGTGCTTTTAAATGTTTCGCCCTGATGACAACTAAAAGAAATCATTATTATTATTATTATCATCATTTTATAATTGTTCACATTTGCTAGTTTGAGACAAATTTCTACGGCATCACCTGCTACATCTCTGTGTTGTCGAGGGTGTAGGCAGCACTGTGTTCTTTTTTGTTGTTGGGAGTGTACAATATCAGTAATATTAATACGCTAACTTTTTGTTTTTG
>NC_069002.1:13751734-13757870 GCF_001194135.2 Octopus bimaculoides | reverse complement strand
TGTCGAGGGTGTAGGCAGCACTGTGTTCTTTTTTGTTGTTGGGAGTGTACAAACTCTTCCCAGTATTGTATTGCGTTAGTTTTTTTTTTTTTCTCTTGAGGCATGATATAGTCTTTTGTTGTGTTACTGCTTGTATTGGATGTTGAGTGTGCAATGCGATGGTTTAACGGATTGCTGGTGGAAGTTTATTTCACTGGATAAATTACTGTATAGAGTATGTCTTGTGTTTGTGGGTTGTTTTGTTTAGGTTGTATTATTGAATTGATAATGTCTTGCGCAGGATGTGGGCTGCTCTTAGCAGGGCTATGTTTTGGATAGGGTGTAGTGTTAAGGATCCAGATAGGCCTTCTACGTTTTTGTTCATGTGTTTTTTATTATGCCCAATGCTCCAATTATTATTGGTATTGTTTTTACCTCCATGTCCCACATCTTGAATACTTCAATTTCGAGGTCTTTGTACTTTGACAATTTCTCCACTTCTTTTTGGACAATATTTTGATCAGAAAGGATTACAATGTCGATCAATAAGCATGTGGTTTTTCCCCAGTCCTTGACTATCATATCTGGGTGATTAGCTTTTATTTCTTTGTCGGTTTGAACCGGCATATCGTTGTTTTGTACCTCGTTTGGCACATGTTTATACCACCTATTATTATTATTACTGGACGAAATGCTTAGCGCTATTTCGCCCGCCGCTACGTTCTGGGTCCAAATTCCGCCGAGGTCTACTTTGCCTTTCATCTTTTCGAGGTCGATAATTTAAGTACCAGTGAAACACTACGATTGGTGTAATCGACTATCTCCTTCCCGGAAGTTTCAGGCCTTCTGCCTATAGTAGAAAGGATTATTAAAATAATAATAATAATAATATCAATGATATCAGTGATGATAATAATAATAATAATGAAAGGAAACGGGTGAAGCTCCCATGAACTGATTAATGATACATCTAGTGATGGTGTCACAATAAAAACACTGGTAATTGCGCAACCTGATAATCGCTATCTCATATGAGTGGAAATGAAAAAAACAAAATATTGTGAATAACAGTGGTAATGAAACTGAAGCCAATGATGGTGACAGTGTTGCACCCGGCAGGCTCAGAGATCCTGGTCCGGCTCCAGCCTGTCGATATCCAGAAAGGGACCACCACACACAGCATAGATGCAGCAAGCAAATTAATGCTGTGGTCATGGAGTGTTACTACCTGAGCAGCCTGGTAGATGACATGGAACAAATAGGGGCTGCAATAAGGGTGGAGCACTTGCAGAAAACAGCACTGCTTGGAACCGCTCAAATACTCCGGATGGTGCTCGAAAAATAAAGGGTGTTACTTTAGTTCACTGGTAGTGAACAGCTGACACCGTAGTACATCTCCAGCGTTAGAAGCTGTGCAAAGGCAATAATAATAATAATTATTATTATTATTATTATTGTTATTATTATTATCATTATTATATTTTGTATACAGGAAAAAGACGCAATGGTCACTACTGGAATGTCTTTGATAATAAGATTTGTACAATTAGAGCTGACTTTGGCTTAAACATCTGCAGCCACCTAATGCAGGGTGCTGTGGCTCTCTTAGTGACTGCTCGATAACAGCATAATTGTAGTTTCTTCCTGTGCCTGAAAATGGAGTTATATGGCGTGCGTAAAGCAGCATACCGCCAATATTTCATTTCTTTACAGTTGACAACACGTGATGTCGCGCAAAAAAAATTTTTTTTTAAATAAAATAACAACTTCTAAATCCTGTTTTGACTTGGTAAAAGTGATCAAACCTTAAACCTCTATAACTTTAAAAAAAAAAATTTCTGGAAAAAGTGAATTATCTCCTGAAATTCAGCGTGGAAAATTACATTAATACACCAAATTTCAAAATTTCCCACAGGTGCAGCCAAGCAGAAAAAAAATCATTTCCTGATCTTCTAATTATCAACTTTCATTGGGTAACTTTTGACGACTCGAACATATTAATTTTAAAACAATTATTTCTAACACAAGGTTTTATGTCAAGAGCAAACACGTGAAGAGAAGTAATATCTCTCTCTCTCTCTCTCTCTTAAATATTTTACTTTGTTTTCGTCATTTCACCTCACACAAACTCTCAAAGAAATAATTAAAATCAAGTGTTGATAACCTTTTTATCTTTAGGAGATATGTGATTAGTTGTTTGTCTTATGAACATCTGACCGTTGATTCTTGTTGCTGTTGTTCTTTGGCCCCAGATCAATTCCGATCGTGCACACCTAGTCTCATATGCCATCCGGTATCCTGTTTACACACACACACACATATATTCAAACACTGTTTCTAGGATTAGATTATCTTATGTTTAGTGGCGTTTGTAGGAAGATAAAAATAAAAGTGGTCGGTAATGGAAATGACGATGATGATGAAGGTGGTGAGCGGTAGATGGGTGGTGGTGGTGATAATTGTTGTTTACATATTAAATGAATGTATTCATCTTAATTGTCGTTATCTGAGATGACGTGTAACGCGAAGATACTGACTGACTTCAACTGTTAATTATACTCCTTTGGGAGATAAATATTAATGAGATTATATAAATGTTGTTCAATCTCCAGTGGCTGTTGTTACTATTGTCATACTTGTTAAAATGTTATTGTTATCGTTGTTAATGTTGAAGTTGTGAAGTACGGTAGCGATAACTATTTGAATTTAAAGTTAACGTTTAGAGTTATCCATTCCCCGTTAATCGAAAGTAACTGACACAGGAGTATGTTTGAAAGACGTAAGAGAGGATTTTTTCCCATTCCAACAAGTAGAGAATATCTCGTCTCTCAGTCATTGCTGATATATTTTGGAAATGTCTAAACATCAGACTCTTCTTTATCCACCCCTCCACTATAGATCCAAAGATCAGTACCTATGTAAAGAAATATGATCAACTGTACAGAGATCGACCCAACGATTGAGAGTCAACATTAGGGATCTCTCGCTGCAATATTTATTCCGGCCCCTGGTTCAGTTTTCCCCACACATTGCTGCTGCACACAAACTCTGCAAGCAGCTCGTATTTTCCTCTTTCAACCTAAAGGACGTACTTTATCCTATCTTTTACCGCTTCTACAGTCGTATCTGCTTCTGAGTTGGCTGATCTCATGCCATCTCAACTCAGCCACCCCTAATATATCCGTTTTTCTCCACTTTTCATCACCCGTATTGTGTTCTTCCCAGATACCACACATAATTTCTCTTTCTGCAGCCATTTACTTGTAATTGTTCAAGATGAATATTTACCCGCATTGATCTTACTACTCTCCGAGTACCTACAAAAACTATGGGTACAGCTTCTTCACCCGATCAATTCTATAAAAAGGGAAAATTTTGTAAGTGATGTATAAGAAAATGACCAATTACGCTTAGTTTTGTGCCTGCGTGTGTTATATTGTTTTCGCAGAGTAAGATGGTAATTATGCAGGAAGTTTAATTTGCAATAAGATAACAAACTTGAAGTTTGCTGAAGAAAGATCTTCATTGCAGATTTGATCGTTTCTTTCTTTCTGTCTTTCTTTCTTCTTTTCTTTTAAGGAAATTGGAACGAAGACGAGAAGAGAACGGAAATAAAATTTTAAAATAAGGACTCATTCTAAATATAATTGTTCAAAGATTATGTGCCTAAGTTAGCAGGTCAAAAACTGAAGCGTCCTCTTCAAATGCATAAACAGTAACCAAGAACCCATAGCATATTCTTAGAAGGGGCACTCAATAAAAGAGACTAATTAATTTCTTTAAGTGAACAATTTTGTTACGAGATCTCGGTGAAACGGATCTCAAGCATTTTACAGATGATTAAAACGGTTAAACCGTGATGGTCGACACTTCTAACCCATAAAGCATTTAGCATACTCGGTAATAGAAAATAACACCACGTAGTCTATAGACAGTTAAAGGAAAGTCAGAAGGTTTGTTGATACAATCTAAGCATTCAGACTACGGTGACACGACAGTGCTAAGTCTTATAATAACAGGAAGATCAAGTTCTACTGCTAGCCTTGCAGTAAATCCATAATACAAAGTCTGTTAGAAGTGTGCACACAACTCCAGTATATGCCATTGATACAGCTAATAAACCAGTAAATACAATTAGTTTCATGACCTACACGTGATTTAATACACTTAAAATATAGTATTCAAATAATGATTATCTAGAGCGTAGATGAGAAATAGCCAGCGTTTGGGGGGAAAACAAAATGACGTCAAAATAACCCATCGCTATTTAAGAACAAATAGACTATGTTCAAGAGAAATCAAAGATGTATTATGAATTTTTGTCGCAGGAGTTTAAAGTCAGAAAATAAAGCAAAGGGTAGTTTAGAAATGATGACCTCTCAAATGGTTATGTTCGCACAAAAGGTTCGTCTCTCAATGCTAGCGTCCAAAATGAAAAGGGAACATAGGACCAATAAATAATTTATTGATGTCTTACATTCCACTTAGACATCATAACTATATCTAACATTCACTAGTACTGTATAGGGAATATATTATGAGCTGTGGTAAAACAAAAACCAAAGAAGTCCAGGGAAATATGAACGCGGACATGTAAAAGAGTGGAGAACTTGTCCTCTTTATAGATAAGTTGCTCTGTACCAACATAAGAGAGAGGATATGTCTTTAATATTTTCGTTGACCTCGGCGAGGTTTGAACTCGGAGGGGGACAGACAAGAACAACCAGTTATTGTTATCAAAATGTGTGGATCCCAAACTTTTTATTACAAGCCGCTTAAGAGACTTCGAGCCCCGACTACCATAAGCTACATCCACTATACAGTGATCTCTATTACAGACACACAAAAAACCACACTAACACACATTTACTGGGTATAGTTATTCTACATACAGTTGTGGTCAACCAGTGGTGTGGACTGTTCCTCTCCTTAAACGTAACATACCTTCGACGGCAGTAAACTAACATATTTAAAGTGGCTGCCTTCAGTGGTCTGCACATCTCGTGCCTGGTGCGATATTTGTCTTTTATCTTGGTCCAGGTGTGGCATTCTAAAGTGTTTGTGTGCATCCAGGCATCGTTGGGAACCACAAAATGCAGACTATAATTTACCACTGAATAGTACCACACTTTCACATTGTGATCATAAAACGAAAGATTACCACACGCACACACACGAGAATATACAATGTGTGAGCGCGCGCGTACCTAACACATACATACTGATACATGCGGAGATATCGGGTCTCACTAAATTTAATGCTATTGACCTTTTATCTTAATACTTCGTACACGTGACAGCATGTTGTCGTTTTTTCCCCTTGATTATCTAAATGTTTTGACGATTCAATAATCTGATGTACCAAAACTTGTGAATCTAGCTAGCTGCGTGCGTGTATAATATAAACTATGTATATAGGCATTCGCCTATAACACATCCTTTCTTTCCTCGACTATGCTCGGAATTTCCCCTATATTTTTATACATATTTTATTTGCCTTCTTCCTTCTCTCTCTTTCAAACTCACGCACTGTCCCTCCTCTCACACATCACTAACACGACCTCACTGACACATAACACTTACACACTTCCTGACACATGACAACCTCTCTCCTCTTATCTCTTTCATAATTTGTCTTCTCTGCTCACGCACACCAGTACATTTCCTCATTTACACGTTGAAATTCACCCTTACGTTATATCTCGAACGCTGTCTCATCAAAATTATTTGTTATGCAAGGATTTACCTATGAACGCATCTAATATTCGAGGTACGTGTCTAGCGCTTTTCTTTTTGTCATTTTTAATTTCTTTAACTCTTTTGTTACCATATTTCTGTTGCAAAGCACCGGGATTTTGAAAATAATGAATTACATAAAATAACTGTCGTTATTAAGTTGATGTAAGGTGGCGAGCTAGCAGAATCGTTACTGCGCCGGACAAAATACGTTCTGAGTTCAAATACCGCCGGGGTCGACTCTGCCTTTCATCCTTTCGTGATCGATAAATTTTCGATGTGAATTTTCCAAGTCCTCTCCTCTCCCACGTTCGTCGGCGCGCATTTGTTTTCATATTCGTTTACTACACATTATTTTACACCTATTATATTATTTTCCATTTTTCAGTTTTGTTGGATATATCTGTAAATATAAATGTAT
>NC_069002.1:13748994-13751143 GCF_001194135.2 Octopus bimaculoides | reverse complement strand
GTTCTTCGCAACTCCTGGAGCTGCTTTCAGATATCCATCCCATTCTTTTAAAAATAATAACTCTGTCCAAATTGGTGTGCTAAACACAAATAGACTTTTCTGTAGAGCTTTAAATTTTTCAAATGAAACAAATGGCATGTGCTGCTCAGGTAAGATTGCCAGCAATACCAGCTCTTTTCTCAACCTCTTATGGATCTTCTAGAAGGCACTTACATCCAGTCAAAGGATTTTTTAAACAATATCAGACAATACAACTCTGGATTTCAAATGACATCGTTTACTGCATCTAAGAAGATACTTAAAGATGAATTTACGCCGACCTCATTGGTTCCCTGTTACCCAGAAATGAACAACCACAGTTCCTCCAACTTTACTTTATGAGTGATGTAAGACATCAAACTCGAAGGAGGTGTCAAAATTTCAGATGATGGGTCTTGTTAGACAAAGCGCAGACTTCTGCAAAAGAGAGTATATCTACTGACAGCCTTTCGGTGCGTTCAAAAATCACAGAACCTCCACCCCCAATTTTCCATGACAGGTTAAGGCCTGAAATACTCCAAACGGACGCATAGCATGTTGATTAATCGAATTAGCTCATCGTTTACTCCACAAATGTTTTGTTGTCAATGCTGCACTTTCCCATATCACCTGTTTCAACATATACAAACTATGCCATTTTAATCCCGAGCAATGCCGGATATCTCAACTAGTATATATATAAAAGTGAGAATATGTATTTGTTTGTCTGTATGTGTGCATCACTAAAACTTGAGAACTACCCTACCGATTTCATTCAAATTTTACACATGTATTACTTAGGGTCCATGGAGTGTCATGGGTCTCATGGACCCAAAGAAATTTCAACCTCTTGCTTAATGCTAACCTAGAGAACTCTCTTAGACTGTTTCGATATTACGTGTCAAAAGTGAAACAATAACATCTCTATTGTAATGTGATATAATATTGCTTCACTTTTAATAGTTTCACTGTTTATTCTTTCACTTTCACTTTTAATTTTAAGACCAACTTATTTTACACATTTACCGTTCAAATACCAGTTAATAACTATCGTAATAGTTGCAACGTTGCAAGGTATTTGCAGTTACATATTAACCCTTAAATTAACATTTAATACATGTGCTTAATCTATGTATATAAGTAGCCTCAGGCCGACCAAAGCCTTGTGAGTGGATTTCGTAGACGGAAACTGAAAGAAGACTGTCGTATATATACGTATATTTGTGTGCGTGTGTGTGTACCTCCATCATCGCTTGACAACCGATGTTGCTGTGTTTACGTCTCTGTAACATAGCGGTTCGGCAAAAAACACCGATAGAATAAGTACTTGGCTTACAAAGAATAAATCCTAGGGTCGATTTGTTCGACTAAAGGTGGCACTACAGCATGGCCGCAGTCACATGATAAACAAAAGAAAAAACTATGCTATTTTAATCCTGTACAACGCCGGGTATCTCTGCTAGTAATAATAGTAATAATCCTTTCTGTTGGAGCACAAGGCCTCAAATTTGTTGGGAGGGGACTAATCGATTATATCGATCCCAATGTTTCACTGGTTCTTAATTTATCGTCTTCGAAAGGATGAAAGGTAAAGTCGACCTCGGCGAAATTTGAGCTCAGAACGTAGCGACAAGCGAAATACCGCTAAGCATTTCTCCAAGCGTGCTAAATTAATATTAATAATAATCATAATATGTAATGCAATATTCCCGAAAATATTATTTCGTCTGCCGCTGCGCTCTGAGTTCAAATACCGCCGAGGTCGACTTTGCATTTCATCCTTTCTGGGTCAATGAAATAAGTACCAGTTACGCACTGGAGTTGATGTAATCGACTAGCCCCCCCCCCCAAAAAAATCCCAAAATTTCAAGGCCATGTGCCTAGAGTAGAAATAATTGTTTTAAAAAGGCGGTGAGCTGGCAGAAACGTTAGCACGCCGGCCGAAATGCTTAGCGGTATTTCGTCTGTCTTTATGTTTTGAGTTCATATTCCACCGAGATCAACTTTGCCTTCCATCCTTTCCGGGTCGATAAATTAAGTACCAGTTGCGTATTGAGGTCGAGCTAATCGACTGCCCCCCCTCCCCAAAAATTTCGAACCCTGTGCCTAGAGTAGAAAAGAATATTTCCGT
>NC_069002.1:13746604-13748289 GCF_001194135.2 Octopus bimaculoides | reverse complement strand
ACAAAAACGAGTGACGGACGACATACCGCTAAATATTTTGCCCAGCGTGCTAACGATTCTGCGCAAGGAGGTATGGGACGGACATTTTTATTTACCTCGCCTCATCTTTTTCTCTTTTTTTCCGTAATTTTCCAGTTCTGACTTTGTTGAAAATCCGTTACACGCACTTGAGGCAGTATTAAAATAACCATTGCTAATTAAATAATACCTTAATTGCACATACCGGATTTTAAATCAAACGTTTTCTTCACTTTTTCCTGTATAAAAGCAGACGAATTTTCGTCCGTACTTGTGGCTGACTGCCAGTAAGCACCATTGAATAAGTTCCTAGAAGACCGAAATACATCTGGCGTTCGCCGCTGCTGGGACGAATTTTCATTTCTCTCTGATAATTATTATTTTTAACGCAGCACATTTATAAGAGCTATTATCTCAGGACAAATACTGCATTAACTGGTCTATCAAATAGTGTGTATACATTCAGTATGATACATAGATATCTACCTTTTTTGAAAATTTCTTTCAGATTTATGTTTCAAATATCTGAAATTATGTTTCTTCAAAAATATGTAATATAAATCTGAAAATTTTTTTAAAAATTCACTTACAAGGCAGTTAGGGTTTGTGCTTGGAGTTTCGTCCATAAAATGCCAATAAATCCATAACTAGGAACCAGACAGGTGCTGCTGTTCCTCGTTAGGAAAGACCTGGGAACAATAGTGGCTGAGACGTGGTTCCACACTCCTCAAAACCCTGAAACTTAATTGGTCCCTTTGCTGAACCAAGATGTATGTGAAGCCGCTTGACCAAGTGATTAGGGCGTTGTATTCACGACATCAAGATCGTACTTTCGATTCACAGACCAGCGGTGCGTGCTGTCTTTTTTTCTTAAGCAAATCACTTCATTTTATGATGTTCTAGTTCACTTAGCTGTAAATTAGTAACCCTTCGACGGACTGGCAATCCATTCAAGGGGAATGTTGTCCTGCCAGCCTATCCAGCGGAGTGGCATCATTCGAAAGCTACAACAATGCGATGAAGCGTATTGTAACCAGCGGTGTATAACAATTTCTTCCTTTCAAAACGAAGAAATTCTGATTGACGAGAGAATGAGTCACGGTCGGCTGAATCAAAACATTTTCGGCAAACAATCAATATAAGTATCATAATTGTCAAATGTAGACCACGTGCTATCTGTTTATGTTTCTGAACAAGATCGTCGCTTTCCGTTAAAAATTATTTTTTTACTAATGAGTGGGGGGAGCGACGGGATCTTTTGAAGTCGGCGTGAAGCGGAAGAATTCAAGTGTGTGTGTTTAATGGGGTGTGCGAGACAGAAAGTGTGGTGTGTATGTGAAGTTTTGTTAGTGTGTGTGAAGGAAGAGAGAGAGAGAGAGAGAGAGAGAGAGTAATGGTGTTGGTGTGTGGGTATGTGAGAGAGGTTATGTATGTGTGTGATACACACACACACATATATAGATGTATATATATTTATATATATATATATATATTATATATATATATATACATACTAGATCTACATATACATATATGTATATACATACATACAGAGATGGATGTGTATGTATGTGTGTGTGTATATATATATATATATGTATATGTATATAAATGTGTATGTATATATATATATATATATATATATATATATATATATATATATATAT
>NC_069002.1:13745794-13746516 GCF_001194135.2 Octopus bimaculoides | reverse complement strand
ATATATATATATATATATATATATATATATATATATATATATATACACACATACATACATACATACATAACCTCTCCCTCTCTCTTTTTCTCAAAGTATGTAGCCCTGAAAACGGTTTTTGCACATTTACAGAGAATACCAAACTGTCTTGCACAGGATCTTGTTTTTAGGAACTCCCAATAAGTTATGAATACCCAAAATATGAAGTTAGAATTAGTTAACCAATAGTAAGAATTCAAATAAAGTAGCCCTGAAAAGGGCTTCAATACATTCCCGGAGTATATAGAGCTTACGAGGAAATACTAATAAGGTATGCATACTAAAAAAAAAAATTTTTTTAAATGAAACCTTCCAGTATGTTTCTTTATTCCAATTTATTCCAATGTGTTTGATGAACACAAACACGTTTATTAGCAGTACAGAATGTGAAATAGAAAGAGGTGGTAATTGCAAGAACAAAGGTGTGGAAGAATATAATCATATAAGAACAGGTGATTGAGTAAATGAGCAAATGAATAATTAATCACCTGTTCTTATATGATTATATGATTCTACACCTTTGTTCTTGCAATTACCACCTCTTTCTATTTGATATTCTGTACTACTAATAAACGTGTATGTGTTCATCAAACACATTGGAATAAATAAACATACTGGAAGGTTTAATGGCTGATGTCTGTCGATTTTGTATCCCCTCCACTTTCTTATTTGCCGTATATGTA
>NC_069002.1:13739605-13744605 GCF_001194135.2 Octopus bimaculoides | reverse complement strand
ATTCACAATATGACGGAGGTGAGAGTTATTTTTAATCGCTTTAGGGTCGATAAAACTAAATTCCCGCAATGTAGGCAATATATAGACAATCTGGATGCAGACGTGGCTGTGTTGTTATGAAGTTGGGTTTGCAACCACATGATTCCGGAATCCTTCCGATTGCACGCCACATTGGGTTGACCAATACTCTGTGTGTGTGTGTGTGTGTGTGTGTAAAGGCGGCGAACTGGTTGAATCGTTACCCTACTCGACAAAATGCTTGGCAGCATTCTGAGTTCAAATGCTGCTCGAAGTCGACTTTGCCTTTCATCTTTTCAGGGTCGATAAAATACGTCCCAATTGAGCACTAAGACCTATGTAATCAACTAGCCCTTTCCCTCAATATTTCAGGTTTTGTGCCTATAGTAGAAACAATATTTGTGTATGTGTGTTTTCTCCGGACGTAAGCCTATTTCTGTTAGTACCAGCAACAACAGTATTATTCGTGTAATCACTGGGTTACAAAGAAAGTGTTTACAGAAGAAAAAGAAAGAAAGAAAACCTTGTAAATTGTTACTTAATTACAGTGAAATACAACTTTTGACACCGCACTGTAACGGAAGAAAGTGAAAATATTCTCGATATAAATTTCAGAATAGCTACATAAAGAAAAAGATGAATAAAGTATAAGGCAAAATTTTAAACCGTTTGTTTATCCGTTTTCTTTTTATTCACGAAGCTAATTTAGGACAAGGTTGCGCCTTTTTGTTTGAATACAACATAAAACGATTATTGGATAGCGAAGTAACATTTAATTATATCGAATAGTACAAACAATATTCTTATCTCCAGTTAACATTCAAAACTTGCGTAATGATATTGTTGTTCAGGGTCACAAAAATCTGATAATACATTTTGACAGATTCGAAGTTTATCAGACGAAACATTTTGAGGCAAGCAGACGATACATGTTAGTTAATAAAACGAGTGGTAAGAATAGAAGAAACCAACTGGAAGTCAATGCAGTATTTAGCTGAGCTCTTTTATGTTCCGAGTTCAAATCCCGTCGAGTTCTGCTTTACCCTTTTTATTTTTTCCCTTTCGGGGTCGGTAAAATAAGTTTCGGTCAAATACAGTGATTGATTTAATCAGCTATATCAGTCCCAAACATTTCAGTCTTGGTACCTATGTTAAAAATCAATATTATTTATCGGTGGTGTATGAGCAGAATTGATAGAGCGGCACGCAAAAGACGTCTTCAATATGTAGCCTCAATGGGGTAGATTTTGCATTCATTTTTACGGGGTCAACAAAATTGAGGACTTTTTAATTCGCTGTGCTATTTTTTGTATTTTACATTTTACTGGTTTCAGCCAATGCATAGCGACCATGGTGAGGCACTGCCTTGAAAGGTTTTAGTTGAATAAATTGCTCCTTGTTCAATTGGTCTCTTATGCTGAACCACTATGTTACGGGGACATAAATAAACTAAACCAATGCCAGTTGTCAATCGGTGGGAGGACAAGCACAGATGAAAACGCGCGACTGGCTGCCATACACTTTCCGTCTCCCAAATTAACTCGCAAGACATTAGTCAGCTCGAAGCTACAATAGTAGAAAACGCTTGCGTGGTTGCAATGCGAACTTCTTAATCATGCAGCCATACCTGCGCCTAACAATATAGGATAGCTTGTTAAGGGGGGGGGGGATTTTCCGTTTGCATTACAAACGGCGAAAACAAAAAACGAGTAAACAAAAGAACACACACCCATAATTCGATGACCAAACAATACTTTTTATCTCAAGGCTGACACTCAAAACTAAAATCAGGGTCAAAACTAAAATTGATAAGACTATTTTGACAGGTCCATAATTATCAGATGTAAACTTTTGAGGTGAAGTAGACGATAGTTGTGAGTTATTGAAATTAGTTGCCAATCGACAGCGTAGTTGGCAAAGATAAAGTCATGAAGAGAAAAAAATAAAACATCCCTCAGTGTTGAAAATGATTTGATGAAATATCAGGTCATCCCATAAGTTCTGTCCGAATTTTGAATAAAGAAAACAAGTGATCAAATGTTATATTTAATTGAAATTTAATCATCAATGTACTTTCCCTAATTATCTATGACTTCCTTTCATCTATTTACAAGCTTTTTAATCCCATCAATGTAAAACTCTTTTGGTTTCAAAGCGAAGAACTCTGAAATGTCAGTTTCGCCTTCCTCCTGGCTTGCGAAAATTATGTCCCCCAAATGATTCTGTAAACTACGAAACAAATATGTAGGGGGCCTGAGTCTGATCTATGTATGCTGTGGTTTGCTGTCAATAAATAAATACTATGGGGTCCAGCCAGTTGATCTGCCTGCAGGATGAAAGGTTTAGGGGGCCTATTCTGACCTATGTATTCTGTGGCTTACTGACAATAAATACTACAGGATTCAGTGCATTGACTTTTTCCAAAGTCCTTTAATACTGCAAAGATGGTCCTGTTCGGAATGTCGAAAATTTCGATATTCAAGAATAGCAAGCTGCAACACCTAGCTCGTTAGCAAAAGTCGGGAAATAATTCATATCGATTGGCCTCAGACAAAATATATTGAAATCATTTTTATAATTGCTGACTCATTTTCCTCGTGGATTGAAGCTTTGTTCTGACAGATATGCCGAAACAGTAAAGCGCAGGTTTGTTGGAGTATTCTCAAGATGTTACATACCAAACATTTTAGTATCTCATAATGGCACTGAATTTGTCACTTTAACGCAATTCCTTAGCTTAATAAATTGCAATATATTAGAATCATTAAGGCGGCGAACTGGTAAAATCGTTAGCACGCTGGACAAAATGCTTAGCAGTATTTCGCTCGTCTTAACTTTCTGAGTTCAAATTCTGGCGACGTCGACTTTGCCGATCATCCTTTCGGGGTCGATAAAATAAGTTCCAGTTGAGCACTGGAGTCGATGTAATCGGCTTATCCCCCTTCCCCGAAATTAATGGCCTTGTGCCAACATTTCGAATCAATATTTTAAAATCATCAACATCTCATTACAGATCGAATGGGGCTACAGAAAGGGTTTTCAAACAATAAGGCAAGCATTAAAACTTTACCATCCCAGAATGGTTAACTTTGATTCAAGTTTATATAATGTCAGAATTGCCACTGTCGAATGTCTCCAGCAAAAAAAAATTAATCGAAAGAAATTTACGAATCTTGATAAGCCCATTTTCTGAAATAGGCAAACAAGTTTCAAACAAACATTGATTAATGCCATCTGCTACTGCTTCAGATTTCATTGTTTATGACGTACGTAATAACACAGCTTGATGAGGAGACACGAGTTTGCCTGAACTTGTTTCAGTGGAACAGCCATCAATAGATGAAGATAAATTTAATCCTTATAAAAGATGTCGTGACAACAGACTGCGTTGATGTAACAGATGGCCACCAAAAAGTTAGTCACGAACACTGTTTACTCTAAGTTGTGTGCCTTACACGCACACACGTTTTACAACTAGTGCATAAAGAAAGGAAATGTGCACACACAAGATTATCTTGATGAAACAGAATTTCTGCAAATTGAAAATGGTTACTCTCAAAGATGCGCACTTTGCAAAGAATGATAAAAATTTGCACACACAGTAAACTTTTTGCGTTGACTAAAAAATGATACACTGATTAATGTAGTTCCTTGGTCAAGGTTGGGAAGTCTTCGAGCAGAGATGACCCGGGGTGAAGCGAAACAATTATACAAGCCATTGAGGGAATTTTTAAATGAGTACTCGAACTGGTAGAAATAGCAGCCAAATCTTTCTCAAATTATATTATACCGTCTTAAAAATAAGAATAGATTGAATTATATAGTTCTAAGTACACTATCAATCGAATAGTCATGGCTGGAACGCCTTTGATGATGATTTTGATCTGAGGAAGATTTGATTACCAATCCTAGCCTCGTAGAACCTCTTTCATTAGCTGCAGCAACTGATATTAGTAAAAATTTGTGATCCCAGTTCCTCCACCACTGAGTAACCCCTGATTTTTTTTAATCAACCCTGACTGTAGCTTTTAGAGAAGTCCTTTCATCAGTGCTTTTATTGACGAGGAACAACGATAGGAATACTCAAGCGGGTTCTAGGGTGAAAATATAGAAACGAACAGCATTGTATGTTATGTTGCTTATCGCCGTATCGCGGTTGGAGCTTTCGTTGCTACACAAACTGTTTTATTCCATAAACAAAGAAAACATTCAAATGACATCTGTCGCAGATTACAGATAACAAACCGCGCGCACGCACACACATATGTGTTCTCCGTCGATCATATCATACCCTGTAGAGGCATGTGGCTTAGTGGTTAGGGGTGTTGGGCTCTTGATCGTAAAATTGTGGTTTCAATTCCTTAACCGGGCGACGCGTTGTGTTCTTGAGCAAAACACTTCATATTGCACCAGTCTACTCAGCTGGCAAAAATGAGTAACGCTGCGATGGACTGGCGTCCCGTCCAGCTGGGGAACACATACGCCATTGAAACCGGGAAACCGGGCCCATGAGCCTGGCTAGGCTTTAAAAGGGTGCATTTTTATTTTATATCAACAATCACAGCAACGTGGCCGCATTTGCTTACTGATGCTGAGTCCAGTGGTGGTGAAATGGCAGTGATCAAAAGATATCGTACAGTTCGGTGGATCTCCTGTTATGAACAAATCTAGAGAATCTCCTTGAATTTAGCATCTAGCAACGCCATCTGACAGTGGTCAACCTAACAGTCCACCTTCAGAATGGACAAAGAATGCACTTCACTGAAATCACAGTTCATACTCCACCTAACACTACTCTGACTGGTTTTTCTCTCTCAAACTCTACCAACCAGACGAATTTGTTCGATCCCTCCTGTATAAACAGGTTTCATCCTACTAATATAAGAAACATCATTAGTCAAGGTTGACCGTTCACCTCTTTATGCATGCGAGGCGGGAGCCTAATGTAAAAAAAAATGTGTGGGGTTCAGTTAACTATACAG
>NC_069002.1:13737458-13739435 GCF_001194135.2 Octopus bimaculoides | reverse complement strand
TAATATTTATCGAAGGGAAAGGCCACCAACTTCAGCCGATATAGTTTGGCACCTGTGTCCCTGTATGCATTGTTGCCAGAAGACTCAAGAGCGAGAATAGATACTGCAGGGCATTTTAATCGAACCCTTTAACTGATCCACCTGCCAGGAGATAGCACATAAGATCTTTCAGGAAATAAAACGAAAGTCAAATGTTGGATCAATTTGTGAATGACGTTAAACTTTGATTAGTGATTGACCAGAAGAATGCCTATTACTACACACGCTGGTACCCCGTCGGCTACGACCACAAGTCTTCCAGTTGATCTGATTAACAGAGCAGCCTGCTCGTGAAATTAACGTGCAAGTGGCTGAGCACCCCATAGACACGCGTACTCTTAACGTAGCCCTCAGGGAGATTCAGCGTGACACGAAATATGACAAGGCTGGCCTTTTGAAATACAGATACAACTCAATTTTGTCGAGTGGACAGGACCAACGTGAATTAAAACGTCTTGCTCAAGGACATAACGCGCTGCCGGGAATCGAACTCATGACCTGAAGATTGTAAGCCGAATTACCTAACCACTAAGCCACGCACCTTCACACAACTAAGCACGCACACAAACATTCGGATATTTTTGATTAAAGAACAAAAACGCATGCTAATTTAAGGAGTTTGTGTGTGCGTGTGTGTACACACACAGGTGGATGGGTGTGCATAACCGCACACTTATAAGTAATGGGGTGTAATGTCGGTTTATTGATTAGTCAACTATTTAAAAATCTTCGTAAAGGAGTGTCCGGTGTGGCATAGAAGGAAGTATATAATAGAAAAGTACAGAATATGATTGGATCAATTTCACTTATTTGCCCCCAAGATATGTGAAAGTAGATATGATTATTTAGGAGTGTCTGAGTAACAAATAATCATAATTTCCTATAAATTAAACTGATAATATATGTTCACAAAAACATTGACCAGTTTTATACCAATATCTACAGGTTTTCTATCTTTGATTTATTTTCGTCTGTATTCGTCTTATAACTTGGCATCTTCTAAGCTTACGATACCGCCGGATTGAACAGTATTATTAAACGGTGTTGAAATTGTGGTGACATCCGGTCGATAACTGATGAAAAGTTTTACTGAAGTTGTGTCCATTTACGTTCATTTTCCCCGTAAAATTCTTTGCTGTGTCTCTGTGCAACTTGTTCCATATCAATTTCTGTTCTCTCTGTCTCTCTGTATATAGCGTATATTATACATCTCATAACATGAAAGCGCGTGGCTGAATTATGAAGATCTTTACTTCATGACCATTAAGTTGTGGGTTCGGTTCCTGGACGAGTAGTGTGCTGTCTTTGAGCAGAGAACACAATTTCACGTTGCTCCAATCTCGTCACCTGAAAATGAGTACCAGCTAACTGCTGCTAGTACAGTTCTCATTCCCGCCTCCAGCAGATACGTCCACGATGTTCATCTGTGTCAAAGGCGGGAGTGCCAAGAACAGTGTTCTGTCGCGACCACACAGACACCGAAAACAGTAAGAGAAAGCATAGTACACGCTACTACGTCATAGTCATTCACAAATGAAGGATACCTGCTAACTTTTATACTCTCTCTTCCTCTCTCTCTCTCTAATTATGTTTAGCCCGACCCCGTCAAAGTTCTAAGATAATATATACCGATGACATTCATCTGTCTTTATGTTCTGAGTTCAAATTCCACCGAGGTCGACTTTGCCTTTCATTCTTTCGGGGGTCGATAAATTAAATAGTAGTTGCGTACTAGAGTCGATCTAATCGACTGGCCCCCTCTCCAAAAATTTCGGGCCTAGAGTAGAAAAGAATATATCCCGAAGACAGCTATCACATCTTAATCCATTGGATACAATAAAAAGGTTGTGTTCTTTGGGATATATTCCACCCTCCGAATATTTAAGTTTACTAGACCGCTTGATCCATTATGTAAAAAGGGGTAACACATTATTGGAA
>NC_069002.1:13735935-13736481 GCF_001194135.2 Octopus bimaculoides | reverse complement strand
GAAGTCGACCTCCTGGATTTATTCTTTGTAAGCCTAGTACTTATACTATCGGCCACGTTTTGCTGAATCGCTAAGTTACGGGGACATGAACCCACCAGCATCAGTTATCAAGCGATGGCGGGGTGGGGGACAAACACAGACACAAAGACACACACATACGATGGCTTCTTTCAGTTTCTGCCTACCAAATTCACTCAGAAGGCTTTGGTCGGCCCGAGGCTAAAGTAGAAGCCACGTGCCCAAAGTGTCACGCAGTGGGACTGAACCTGGAACCATGTGGTTGGGAAGCAAGCTTCTTTACCATACAACCACACTACGCCTATGTATCACCAAGTAGTAATTTTCATATGAGTTCAAATGCGAAAACGGAAATGATAAATTGAAAGGAATGGAAGGGCGAGTGTGATGGAGAGAACTGCTTGATAATATTTAGTAGCAATGTCTGTTGAACACGAATGTAGAAGGTGGGGAATTTGAGGGGAGGTTGTGGATGCGGGCGAAGTTAAAAGTGCAGCTCGGTTTCTTTTTTTTTTTTTTTTAGGCTTT
>NC_069002.1:13729468-13735925 GCF_001194135.2 Octopus bimaculoides | reverse complement strand
GGTTTCTTTTTTTTTTTTTTTTAGGCTTTAAAATTGTAAAAACTTACCCAGTTTTCGTAAGGGCAGAATTATACGTTGTGCCCCGAAATCAATGATATTACTTTATAATTTCTGTAAGTGCTTGGAGGAGGATGCCTGTGTATATGATGATGGTGACTATTACAATTGTGTAAGTGTTTCAATATATCCGTATTTTTTCAAAGTAAAAAAAAAATCGATAAATTGAAACACTTGTTCTACTCTAAGGTATTTTAAACACACGCACACACATATGATGATTGCTTCATCTTGACAGAAAATAACCGTCCCATCAACACACACACCACACCCCCTTCACACAGCACAATCATTGTTGCTGAGCCCTCAGATGACTTTTAAGACCAGCTGCTGACTGACAGGGTATAAAACACTAGTGGCAGATATTATTCAAGTTTCTTCTATATAAGGGGTGGGGAAACCCCCGTGCCCCCGCAGGCTGGTATACTTGTATGTACAAAATATAGTAAAATTTTCAATTATAAAACTTAAACAATATTCGTATGCCTATTTGCGATAATAGGTCGCGTTTCCACTACGACTAAAAACAGTTAGATTCGAACAGAAAATCGTCCGGTAATTGCCATTTGAATAGAAATTTTGTTTTCGCTATTAAAACACATATTGCTAGGTTTGTACCACCCCCTTGAAACCCAACTCTAGCTGAAAAATATAGAATACCTCATAAGTAATATAAATGTCCTAAATTCAGTGGTGGCGTTAATGAAAATGTTACGCGTTAATTTAATGTCTTAAATTTATCTTTATTAATGTATCTCGAATTATACATAGATATAAGAGTTAGAACTTCTGATCCGCCCGCGGACCTTTTTCTTTGAAAATTTTTTACCTGCTGCACTAAAAATTTCCCCACCCCTGTTCTATATCTTTGTCCTTTGGAATCTGATCCTGAAGGAATGTTTTTGAGAACTAGCATATGTCTTTTAAGATCATATATTGTCTTACAAGTTTTGTGATATATAATACTAGTCGTAAGAGGCAGTTGGTGTCCAATATTATTATCTCCCTGGTCATTTCGATTTTCACGTGACTTCATATGATTCATGTATCCTGCTTTTGACAACAGAACACGATCACATATAATACATATCCAATATTCACTGTTGATTACAGTTCCGATTTTCTTTTGTCTGCGGGGAAATACCTGTAACCGCCCATACTCGCTTTTCGAGCTTTCCAAATGCAACACTTCCCTTCTCTATTCTCTATTTGGTTTTTCCAAGACTAATTGTGAGTCCGAAATGTACACATGCAGTGGAAAGATTAGAATGTATACTTGTATAGAGAGATTAGGATGCCTTTTATCCATTCCTGTGGCACAGAAGATTCATTCCAAACTCGAGTCATCAGACTATGAATTTCAGATGAAATACAATCCCCACCTGCTTTCATAATTTCAACTGGAATGCCATCCAATCTAGGAGCTTTACCTGATCTCAGTTTACATAATGCCAGATTTACTTCTTCAATGGAAGGTGTATCGTTGCACTATCTCTCTCTGCGGAATGTTGTTTATGATGTCCATGTTCACTACAGACGGATTATGGAAAAGATCTGCAAAGTGTTCTCTCCATCTATTCATTATTCCAGGAGGATCTTTAATAACTTCATTTCCATATTATGACTTCAAGGGAACATATGAAGATTGCGGTCCAAAAGCTTACTGCAATAAACTATAAACATTTTTAATGTCTTTCCTGTCATAGGCTGCCTGTACTTCCTCAGACAAATTTCTCCACCAAGTGTCTTTAAGCCTCCTGAGTTCTTTTTGCAAGTCTACTTTCTGAGATTTGTACAAATTTCCTAGTTGCACTTGTTTCTTAAAGTTTGGGTCAAGAAGCTTTTCGTGAGTAGACCTCTTTGTTGCTAAAAGCTCATTTATCACCGTATTATTGGAATCGGTACTGTCTCCTTTTAAAACCTAACACCTCTGGTCCCATTTTATATATTCCATCTCGAAAAGATTGCCATGAACCTTCAAAATGAACATTGATGCATCTCTCTTGAAATAACTGCAAAACTTGTGGCTGTTTTAGCTGCTCTACACCAATTTTCTTTGGTACTCATACACCTGCACTACGAATCTTCTTGCGGACCCTGGATTTGAACTTGGTCGTAACCATTTTGTAATCAGTATCACAATCAGCACCTCGTAATACGCTGAGACTGCGCAGATCTTGTAAGTCAGCCTTCCGAGTCAATACAAAGTCGATCATGTGACCTTGCTTTGATCTTGTGTGAATCCAGGTAACTTTATGCTTCAACTTATGATGAAAGAAAGTATTCCCAACAACTAATCCAAGCTCAGAGCACATTTGTAGTAGAAGCAACTCATTGTTGTTCACCTTTCCTATACCGTAACGCCCAAGTACATTCCAAGCACCATAGTCTCTACCAACACGTGCATTAAACTCACCTAGCACAACCAACTTCTCATTCAAAGGGACTGACAGAATACTTCTATGCTCCTTATAAAATACATGAATATTTTCCTCGCTAGCTGAAAGTGTAGGAGCATAAATAGAGAAAAGCAGTTACAAAATGTCCACAAGAAAATGGGATTCGAAGTTTTATGCGTTTGTTTATGTTTTGTGGTTGTTCTAGGTCTTTTAGCATATTGAAACACTTGTTCTACTCTAAGGCATTTTAAACACACACGCGCACTCTTTTCGTTGAGCTGTAATCTCGAACTTTCGTGGACTATTTTAATAAATTATTTGTGTGTGTGAAAGAGAGAGCGAAATGGAAAACCAGCTGGAAGGCCTAGTGGACTTTGTACCTCGTGTCTATTTATAAATGCAGAGAACATTTAAATTATCTGAACAGATAAATCCAGTGTTATCAAACCGAGGTATTTGTTAACATGGAAAGTAGCACCATACATGCTCAAATATTTCAATAAGGCAAGATATTTTCTTTTGTTTTTAAAAAAAATCTCTCCCTCCTTTCAGTCCCATATCATCTTGTAGTTGAATCTTTTCAGTTTCATATTTTGTTAGGGCTTCTATAATGTTTTTCGTTTAATGAAAACTTACACTTTAATGCGTGTGTGTGTGTTAAATTTTTGAAATATATATATGTTCGAGGTGTGTGTAAATGGTTTAGTCACTAGGAAATTGGACAAACAGCCAAAAAGTCAATTGTTTCTCGTAATTGTTGTGTAGAGTTCATGGCCCACAAACCCATTGTCTTTTGTACAAAACAACCTGCGTTTAAAATATAAAATAGGATAGATACTCCGAAATTAAAGAAACAAAAACATTGAATATGTATTAATTAAAATTTTCAAAAAGTATAAATCATAAAAAAAAAATTAGTGAAATGTATTAATTAATAATTTAATCTGATGGAGGTAAAATATACGCACACCACCCATTTTCGGTGTAACCCTAAACGCCAACAACAGGTGGTGTGCGTATTCTTTACCTTCGCTATTTCATCTTCAGTTTAGTATAATTATAGAAAGTGAAAGAGTAATATATTAATGCTTTTTAAAGAAATCATTATTATTATTACTACTGCATTGTATTTTGAGTTTAAATTTCTCTGAGATCGATTTTGCTTTTCTTCCTTTTAGGGTTGATAATATAAGGACCAGTTGAACACTGGGGTTGATGTAATCTATTTACTCCTCCACTAAAATTGCTGGCCTTGTGTCAAAATTCGAAACCATTCTAGTACACGATATTATTTTCCTTATTGGATCTTGTTCAAAACGGGGGCACCAGTATTTTTTTAACGAAACACTTTGAAACTTGGGACACTGGTAGAATGTGTCATATAAAACATCTTTTTCTCTTAGTCTTCTTAACAAAAAAACGTACATCGCAAGTTATTTCATGTTAAAGTTGTCGTATTTCTGTAATTTCAACCAATGACTGACGTCCTTCAGCCGATATACATTAAGTGCTGACTACGTAAACAAACGATTCGCGGTGGTGATAAAATTATTTCCTTGTCAAAAAATGGCTGAAGCATATTGGCAGTAGCTAATAAACCTTTCTATTATAGGCACAAGGCATGGTTTTTGAGGGAAGGAGCAAGTCAGTTAGGGAAAACGAACACACGTGTGTTGCCTCTGCAAAATGTCAGAAGTAATGGAGATTAAATACGCTTTACACCGCTTAAAGTGCCAAAGGAGTAAGTGTAAACAGCTGAATACTTGTCAGTGACTGGTTGAAATTATCGAAATAAGACAATTTTTTACATGAAATAAATCCGAATACAAATTTTTTTTTCTGTTCTATAACACAAAATAGATAAGTATACGAAGTTTGAAAGTCTTTCGGTACCAAAAACACTACATAAAACATAAATGAAAACTGGTGCCCCCGTTTTGAACAAGATCCTTATTATTTTTCTCGAAGAAATGAAGTTTTGTTGAAAAAAGATTTAAGCAAATGAATTACATCCTTGTTTACACGTTGAGGGCTGAGGATGTGAGAGACTTTTGTCCCATGAGTGTTTCGTCGGATAACGAGCCTCGAGTCAAAACACTTAATCTCATAATCATCCAAGTTTCACGGAGTGGGTTATGGATAAATAAATATAATTCAACCATATGTATTAAATCTAGCTGTAAATTTAGGCCTCAATTGGAGGCTCTTGGACAACTTGAGATGAGGGTGAACAAGATCGCTGTTTCACTTTTTTGGTGCTTGAGACGATATACTTATTTCTAAATAGATGATTGTTGTTTAACAGCAAGCCTTCTTTAAATGGGTAGACTTACGATCAAAGACGTTCCAGTCTTATTTCCAGATGTAGTCTATCTAGGTCTACAATTATATAATGTGTTCAGACTTGTTTAAGACTGTAGCGTTGTGATTTGAGAGAGATTTTGCTGCTTTTTCTAATAATTCCAGCAACCACATAGAGGCCTAGCTCTTTTATAATTCCACTGATATAACATCACTGTAAAACTGACGAATATTATACTGTCTTTATCACGATAATTTGAGAAATTAATCGGAGGAAGAGAGGTTGGGTCCATAATGTTAGTGATTCCTTCATGCGTAGTTAGAAGAAATGTAGTTGATGTCTAGCTTGAACAATTGAACGGAAATAAAGCCAATAGTAAAAAAATGTTCTGAAAAAGCTACAGTTCTAGTTACGAAAAAATGTCTTGAGAAACAATGTCACATATTGGCGATCTTTACTTATATGTACAAAGCTTATAATGATGACATATAAGACACTTTTTTCAAAAATATTACCCCAGGTCCCAATGCGAAGTTGTTTTAGATACTACATGCCTTAATGAACTAAAAGCTCTTTTTTTAATTTTTAATATGTGCAGCTGAAATTGGGGTACGTCTTATATGCCCGTCGGTTTATGTCATCAAATATGGTATATTAACGTCGCTAATTAAATAACAATACTTGACTTGTGCATAATGACAATAAAGTTTATAGAAATGAGCCCCGCGTGATGGGATGGCTGTTGCAGCGAGTGTCTTAGGCCTTTCTCCACGGCAACACCTTTTGCAATCATATACGCGAGGCGCGCCTTAACTCGCCAATTGTTCTGGGGTGTACAACCCATTCCTAACCGCCCTTCCATCTTCTGCTTCATACCCCTCTTTTTTTTTTCTTTTTCTTTGGTGAGGTAGTTAGGATTTTTTTTCTCTCTCGACAATCTGAACTATTTATACTTTTAATGTTTTTTCTTTCTTTTCTTCCTGTAAAAACACGTTAATAAAAATAATAATTTGTGATTTACAGAATGGCACTACAAGTGGAAAAAATTCTTGTTTTATTCAATATCTTCCTTAATTGCTCCTTTGTTGTTTGGGTATTTTGTCCTTCGCACTAACGAGTCTGCTGATTTGCCGCTTGTAGTTTTCGGTTCAGTCTGACTGCTTGGAACTTGGGCAAGTGTCTACTATGATAGCCCCTGGCTGACCAAAGCCTTGATAGAAACTGCAATCATGCTTGGGCACTGCCTTCGTTTTTTTTTTTTTTTAGTCAAATGAATGTACCCCAGTACTTATTTTAAGCCTGGTTCTAATTCTATCGGTTCTTTTGCCGAACTGTTAAGTTACAGGGACGTAAACACATCAGCACCAGTTGTCAAGCGGAGAGGGTGGGACAAACATAGACATAAAGACCCTCCTCTCCCACCATATATAACGTCAGTGATTCATATATCCGAAAAAGAAGCACACACACACAAATTAATTTTATATATATAGATAGGCGCAGGAGTGGCTGTGTGCATAGCCGCAGGAGTGGCTGTGATAAATAGCTTGCTTACCAACCACGTGGTCCCGGGTTTAGTCCCACTGTGTGGCACCTTGGGCAAGTATTTTCTACTGTAGCCTCAGGCCAAACAAAGCCTTGTGAGTGGATTTGGTAGACAGAAACTGAAAGAAGCCTGTCATATATATATATATATATA
>NC_069002.1:13720999-13729141 GCF_001194135.2 Octopus bimaculoides | reverse complement strand
AAATTCTTGAGAGTGGATTTAGTAGGCAGAAACTGAAAGAAGCCTGTCATATATATATATATATATATATATATACAGGGTTATTCAGAAAGAATGAACCGATTTCATTACCCAATATTTTAATAAGGAAAAGCAGTAGAAAACTCCAGCTAAGTCACAAGTATTTACTCACAATCAACTTCTTTTTCCTGTCTCACAAGTGTTCATTGTGGCCACCACTTGTAGCACGGGCGACATCAATGTTGGTAAATTCCTCCCAGACGCGTATCAGCATATCACGATCCACTGAATTGATCTCTGTTGTTATTCGATGTTTAAGGTCATCGAGGTTAGTGGTTAGCAGTGGAACATAAACATGATCTTTTACATATCCCCCACAAGAAAAGTCACACAACAGTGATCAACTCAGTGGATTGTGATATGCTGATACGCATCAGGGAGGAATTTTCTTCTCGCATTGATGCTGCCCGTGCTGCAGGTGGTGGCCACTTTGAACATTTGTAAGACAGGAAATAAAAGTTGATTGTGAGCAAATACTTGTGACTTAGCTGGAGTTTTCTATTGCTTTTCCTTATTAAAACATTTCGTAATGAAATCAATTCATACTTTTTGAATAACCTTGTATATATCCGTGTCTGTCCCCCATTCCCATTCACTATTTGACAGCCAGTGTCCATGTGTATTTCTCAGAATTAGTTGACTGGTTACTTGGCAGAAGCTCATAGTACAGGATTCCTTTCCAGTCCCACCAGATGCAGAGCATGACTTTCTTAGGATGAAGACCTGCTTTTGGAGTTGGCTAAAGATGGTGGCTCATGTTGTTTACCTCAGGATCATTTTTGCTGAACATTGTTGTAAATGATCCATTTCTCATCACCTGTCACAATTTGCTTCAAAAGGTGCATTTTCATTGCATTTATACAGCAAATCACTGACAGAAATGCAATCCAAAAGATTCTTTTCATTCAGATCATGTGGTACCCAAAGATCATAGCCATTTGAATACCCAAGCTTCACTAAGTGCTCACGGATGGTGGATTTTGATAAATTTAGTGTTTCTGCCAATTCCCGCATTGTGCAATGCAAGTTATTCTCAATCAGTGTCTTGATTTGGTTGTCATCCGAAGTGGGGAGTCTGCTTCAGCATTCTTCATCAATAAGGCTACAGTCACCAACTTTAAACTTAGTGAACCACTTCCATACAGTTCTGTCAACTAAAGCACTGTCACCATACACAGCACATATCTTTTTTGTTGCTTGTTAGGCATTTTTGACTTTATGGTAATAAAACAGCATCAAGTGTCTAAAATGCACAGATAATCTTCCATTTTTATTGGGATGTAAAATTGACACGAATAAAGTAATTTTAAGCTTTCTTTCTCAAGAGACAGTTTGAAGTGTGCACGAACTGGAAGTGTAAGCATATTATATGTGTCGATAAATTTAACGTGTTGAAACATGAACGGCTAAAAACCAGCATGAACTTTCCGGACAACCCAATATATGTGTTCATGCTCCTCATGTGCTTAGTGGTTGTAAACGATGGAGTTGCCTGCAGTCCGCAACAAAAGTTTGTCCAGGTCATTTGTTGTTCTGGGAGATTATTCTCTTGCTTGAAAACAAGTTGGAGCTGATGGTAGAAAAAACATCTGGCCGTAGTAAACTCTGCCCCCGACATACTGTTTGATGCATACAAGCATGGAAAAGTAGACGTTAACCCTTTTAATACAAGCCTTCCTGAAACTGCTCCTTGTTTCTGTGATACAAAGTTCCAGTTTAAATTGTTCTAAATTAAAACTTTCCATCAAAATTGCGTGTTAATTAATGTTCCAAAACACCAGCCTAATAATGACAAAGTTGTTTTACTAAATTCTGCATTGTTTTCAGGATTAATTGAAACAAAAGCTGTGTGTTGTTTCAACAGAAATACAGTAATAAGATAATGACAGTGCTGATTTCAGATATTAATATTTTTTTCTTTTTTATTTTCACATATATTTCAGACTTCCGACCTTAAACTTTGTGTGAAAGTAGGGGTGGTAGCTTGCTGTAAAGACAATGACGTCACTGCTTACACAACATTGGACAAGCATAATCAGAGATCACATCTCGACATTCCAGAGCAACATGGTACATTGTCCATTGAACTGCTCTGGCCATGGAATTTGTAACGATGGCAAATGCCTTTGTTTGGTAAGTTCATTCCAAATAATCTTCACCCCTTTCTTCTTGCCCTACCTCACCACCCAGCACATTGCAAACAATATCCAGAGCTTCTTTTTGCTTTATCATTCGCTTTATCATATCTTAAAAGGTGAACCTCATAAGATATATCTTGATTTGTTAATTCAGACAATTATTCAATGAAAGTACTCTGCAACTAATGAGAAATTAGCTGAGGCTATGATCAATGTCTGTGAAATAAATCAATAAATGAACAGAATCATTTGAGCAGAGATGTGTTACATATGGTGCATTTTGGTGCTCTTCTGTGCATCTCAGTGCACTGGTGTGCATCAAGGATGTGCTGTGGACTTTTAGGCATGACTGTAGATGCTGGCATGGTTGTGTAATTAAGAAGTTTGCTTCTCAACCACATGGTTCTGGGTTCACTGCAAAGCACCTTAGGCAAATATCTTCTACTTCATAAGCAAGAGGTATTAACCATCTTTAACCATCTTAACCATTTTTTAAAAATAAGTGAATGAACAGAGAAGTGGGGGAGGCAGAGAGTACAATGGTGTATTATGATGATTTAATGTTCCATTATTGTATTTTATTGTGTTTTCTCTTTGGTTTGTCCAAGGATGGGATTGTGACCATAACCTTTGTGGGCCCTTGGAGACTAATGACATCAATGTCATTGTCGTTTGTCTTAAGCCGTTGAAGTTGATGGATACAGGTAAAACTGGGTTCTGTGGTTAGTGCAGGGATGTGGGTGTCGGGGGAGGGTACAATATGGAAGATGAAAAGATCAAGAGATGAGTGAGTGTCTTAGTGAATGTGGCTGGGGACTAGTGAGCTCTGAGGAAGACAGGTCACTACAATGCAAGTAAAGATGGACGAAGTGAGAGAGAAAGAAAGGAGACAGGACTTCTGTAGGTCAGAGATTGTAGTGTGTTTTGCAAGTGACTTCATGTCACCTGTCGTATTTCTTTATTGCCCACAAGGGGACAAACAAGGACAGACAAAGGGGGTTAAGTTGATTACATCAACCCCAGTGTGTAATTGGTACTTAATCTATCGACCCTGAAAGGATGAAAGGCAAAGTCGACCTCGGTGGAATTTGAACTCAGAACGTAACAGCAGACGAAATACCGCTAAGCATTTTGATCGGCGTGCTAACGTTTCTGCCAGCTCGCCGCTTGTCTGTGTTGTCTTAGAGAATGCAGATGGCTGAGTTGATAAAATACCAGACAACCAGCCAAGAGGTTGGTAGTTCATATCCTGTTATTCTATATTGGGATAAGATGTACCTGCATTGTGTAGGATAAAAGGTACTGTGCAGTGGGGTAAGAGGTACCACCTTTACCAATACCAACCAGTTCCTTGATGCTAAATTCCTGTAGTTTTTACAACACTATTAAATTGTTTAATGATTTTTTTTTCTTCAGGTACAATTTCGTGGAGGTTCCTGTAAAGAAGACAACAAAGAATACTATTTGGCATTTGGTTCCCTTTTTGTTGTTTTGGCTGTTGTTTGTTTGGTACAACTAGTAAGTATCATCATCATCATCATCATCATCATGAACACCAGCACCACTCTCCTCCTCATTCTCCTTTTCCTCACTTTGAATGATGCCACGCTCTGGCTAGGTAGGTGGGCAGGTGAACATTCTGCCTGAATGGAACACCGGTCCATTGCAGAGTTACCTATTTGCGGCTGAGTGGCCTGGAGAAATGGGAAATGAGGATGTTTTGCTCAAGAACACACAATGCACTGCTGGTCTGGGAATCAGAACCAGGATCTTCTGATCACGAGTGCAACACCCTAACCACTGGGCCACATGCCTTCTCTCTCTCTTTCTAAACACATACACTTATAAACATTTATGTACATACATATATATGAACAAAAATAAAAAAATATAAAAAAGGGTTTTGTATGATCGTGTATAGAGGAATATATTATTTAAAAGAGATTTTATGTTTTATTTATATTCTTATAAAATTAATGTGGGATATAGAATATGGAATATATAATATAAATAGTAAAATGAAATGAAGTATTGAATGTCTTATTGAATATATGAAATATTGAGTATTAAATATATAAGGACTAGTATACTTTCCTGCCTCATGGCAGTCATCAAGATACACATTGTGTGTGTATGTATGTATGTATATATATATATATATATATATATATGTATATGTATATGTATATATATGTGTGTGTGTGTGTGTATGCCTATGTAAAATAACCTCTAATTCCCAGCATCATCAGATTAGTTACACAATGCTTTCTATCATATTTGCCAGTGTATCTGTATTTGGTCACAGTACATCCGAGAACAGAAGCAGTCCTTGTGGAGTGCTTTTAAGATCACAACCCAAAAGATGTTGTACGCCCTCACACTGTGTGCCACAGCCATCAGAGCCATCTACTTCTTTACAAAGGTATGTAACTCTTTTGTTTTTCTCACTTTCTTTTTCTCCTTTAAAGATGTTTGCACATGAACAGAGAAGCAAAGATGAATAAAGATGAATATAAACAGGTTAATAGATAGACAGACATAAAGAGGACAGATGGATGCAGTTTTGGTTAAAATGTTTGCTTCCGAATCCCATGATAATGTGTTCCGTTCCACTGTGTGGCACCTTGGGCAAGTGTCTTCTACTATAGTCCCAAACTGGCCAAACCGTGTAAGTGGATTTAATGGACAGAAACTGAGAGAAGCCTGTTTGTGTGTGTGTCTCTACTGTAGTACATGGCTGAGTCCTGTCTATTTAAACTTAATAATTATCAAAGACACTGCAGAAAGACCAGGAGGCTGGTCGTTTGTATTTTGTCATTGCCACTGAGTTGTGTATAAACATACGCACATACAACACACCAAACACATTAATTATTGAATGACAGAACAGGAGTAATATAATCACAACCATTGGCTTACAGCTATTTCAGCTATAAGGAACTGTTACATGAGGTGAGTGCGAGAATGATATAGCTTCATCAGAGCCTTAACATGACTTCATGCTAAGGTTCTGATGAAGTCATAAAATGTTGTTCTGGCATTCACCTCTGGGTGTACAGTTTATTACAGCTGAAACAGCTGTAAGCTAATGAATGTGTATGTATGCATGTACACAACTCAGTAGCAACGACAAGCACCAAATGACCAACTTCTTAGCCAGCTGTCCACTGTTCCATGGACTTGGTCTTTCTACAGGGTCTTTGATATTGATAAAATTTAAATAGTCAGGATTTTGCTATGTACTGTTGTTAGTTTTTTTATCTTTTAAGCTTCTCTCCTTGGCTAAACCTGAGTCATGGAAAGAATACTCATAAAAGATTCTGATATTGTACAGAGCTAACATGTCTCACCATTGCTTTATAAATGAACATCTATTATTTCTTTCTTTCAATGTTCATTTAGTTTCAGCTCCAGCTTCCAGACCAGATGTTTTCAAACCTGTGGTGTGCCTATTACCCTTTACTTCTCACTGGTTTTACACTCATCGTGTGTTACTGGGCTGAGGTAAGTCTTATTCATATCATTGTTACCATCACAACTATCATCCGGTTACACATACATACACTCTACCCTACTAGAGCCTTTTCACGGCCTTGTTTGCATGCCCCTCTTTTATATACTTTACAGATGGTGCTTTATATAGAATACTGTTTACTTATAGGATTGTGAAGGCGCATGGCTCAGTAGTTAGAATGTCGAGCTTACAATCGTGAGGTTGTGAGTTCGAATCCTGGACTGGGCTGTGTGTTGAATTTGGCTTTATCTTTCTGAAACTTTGCAGGAGGGGGCTAGTCAATTACATTGACTTTAAAAGGATGAAAGGCAAAGTCAAGCTCGGAAGAATTTGAACTCCAAATGTAGAGATGGACAAAACGTCACTTAGTATTTCACCCAGTGTACTAACAATTCTGCCAGTTGACACCTGAATAATAATAATAATAATAATAATAATAATAATTAATTCTGGTTTTATTGGCCACAAGGGCTAATATAAATTTAAAACATGTAAGGACAAAAACAGGACGAAGGTTACAAAAGGTTTTGTCCGAAAAGAAGAAAACGTTCGTGTAAACAGAGGAAAAACAGAAAGATATAACAAATAAAACTCCCAATAGGGGGAGGCGCTTCGAAAGGTTACACATGGAAAAACCCATAAAAGCCACGGGAGCCTGGTCAGAAAAATAAGAAAGGGGTATAGAGCCCTTTCTCCTCTTACATTACCTTTTTCTAATAATAATAATAATAATCCTTTCTACCACTACTACTTATAATAATAATTAGAGAATGTGATTACAAGGGCTATGACTTGGTAGTGTAATCAATCAAATACTTTGAGGTATTTAGTCTTGAACCTCTGTGTTGTGAGTTCAAATCCCACTGTGGCTGAATTTGCCTTTATCCTTCTGAAACTTTGGGGAAGGGGGATAGTCAATTATATTGACCCCCAGTGCTCAACTGGTATTTCTTTCATTGAACTCAAAAGGATGAAAGGTAAAGTCAACCTGGTAGAATTTCAATGTAAAGACTGGCAAAATGTTGCTAAGCATTTTGTCCAAAGCTCTAACAATTCTGCCAACTGACACCTGAATAACAATAATAATCCTTTTTACAACTACTACTACTACTACTACTACTACTACTACTACTACTACTACTAATAATAATAATAATAATAATAATAATAATAATAATAATAATAATAATGATATTATAATAATTGTGAAGTTTGTTCTTTCAGGCTTTTCATTTGAACAACCTTCCTGTGGAACAACCACGGTTCCTGAGTAAATCCTTCGTTGGATTCATAGTTTTCAATGTTTTCATATACATGCTGTTTGGTGCTCGGTTCTTCCTTACTGATATCATCAATAACCAGAAGCAAGCAGTAAGTATTTACTTTCTCACACATGCACCCAACCACACACACACACACACACAAACCTGTATACACACACACACACACATATATACACATATCAATTAATATGAACATATGTGCACAGCATACACATACATATACCAACACATGTATCTGAACACTTCGCATTTATCTATCTATCTATCTATCTATCTATCTATCTTTCTAATATAATTTAAGGCACATACACTCACACTCTCTTTGTCTGTCTCCGTCTCTGACTCCGCCTGTCTGTATGTCTGTCAGCCTGTCTATCTTCTGTCTCGGTGTCTGTTTCTCTCTCTCTCTCTATCACACACGCGCGCGCGCATAGTACTACACACACGTATAATAATGTAAAAAATAGGTTAATTTTTTCAGTCGTTCTTATGAAGCCGGTAAAAGTTATTACTAGTCAAGTACTGAGATCCATTTCATCGCCAGCTTTGTATTTCCTAACGAATGTGGCCTCGTGAGACGAAGTCATAATTCAGTGGTAGGTTGGCAGAATCATTACAACGTCGGTCATAACGCCTTGTGACATGTAATTATGGTTATTCTATATTCTGAGTTCAAATCCGGCTGTGGTCAACCTTGCCTGTAGAGTTCTATAATATAAACTACTGAGGTCCATGCTATTGACAAATGCCATCCCCTCAAAATTGGTGTGTCTAAAATATTATAATTTTTTAATTAATAATAAAATGATTATCATTATTTTTCTACTATAGGCACAATGCCTGAAAGTTTCTGCAGGAGGGTGCAGGCCGATTATATGGATCCCAGTGCTCAACTGGTACATATTTCATCGACCCCCTAAAGATGGAAAGCAAAGTCGACATCGGGGGAATTTGAACTTAGAACGTAAAGCCAGAAGCAATGTTGCAAAGCATTTTGTTCTACGCTTGAACGATATTTTCAGCTCACTGCCTTCATAATAATAATGATAATAATAATAATAATAATAATAATAATAATAATAATAATAATAATAATAATAATAATAATAATAATAATGAAGTGCAAAAATCGTGTTAACTGGAACGA
>NC_069002.1:13716505-13720989 GCF_001194135.2 Octopus bimaculoides | reverse complement strand
ATATATATATATATATATATATATATAGGTGCATGGCCTAATGGTTAGGGTGTTGCACCCATGATCGTGAGATCATGATTTCTATTCCCAGAACAGACAGTGCATTGTGTTCTTGAACAAAACACTTCATTTCATGTTGTTCTGCAATCATTTTGACATCTGTTGCATGTCACACTTGTGCACTTGTATAGACAGTTTTGATTTGCTGGTGGGAGCAAGTGAGCCTATGTGAACACAAAACATTTTATCACAAATAAATCTGTATGGTTGTTCAGAAAGAAATTACAGAACTAGCACCCATTGTTTAATGACAGGAAAGTCCATAAGAAATTTAATGTAACATATCACTCTTAGTTTCTCATTGGGAGTAAGCAACAGAGTAATTTGAAGAAGAATTGACTGTTATTTCTTGAAGAAGAATTGACTGTTATTTCTTGAAGAAGAATTGACTGCTATTTCTTGAAGAAGAATTGACGAAATCGTGATGGCACCTGTGCTCAGCGTCGCCTTTCTGTCACTTGTGCCCGTGGCATGTGTAAGGACTTTCGAGCGAGATCGTTGCCAGTGCCCCTGGACTGGCTCTTGTGCGGGTGGCACGTAAAGTACACCATTTTGAGCGTGGCCATTGCCAGTATCGCCTGACTGGCTTTCGTGCCGGTGGCACATAAAAGCACCCACTACACTCTCGGAGTGGTTGGCGTTAGGAAAGGCATCCGGCTGTAGAAACTCTGCCAAATCAGATTGGAGCCTGGTGTAGCCATCTGGTTTCACCAGTCCTCAGTCAAATCGTCCAACCCATGCTAGCATGGAAAGCGGACGTTAAACGATGATGATGAACTTCCATACAGGGTTTTCTCATTGGTTCATAAACAAACTTAAATGAAAGGAAAGTGGGGAGGTGATATAGTCATTCATTCCTTAAGAACATTGTTTCCTTAAAGGGCTGCTTTCAAGTCAGATTTAAAAGATCAAGGGTCAATTTATCAACACTTTATATCAACATTCTACATCTCTCTCTCTCTCTCTCACTTTTTTTCATTATGAATGTTAAGGTTTGATATGAAACATTTGCCATTTTCAACGTTTTTAATTAATTAATCTTAACAGGACATGATTAACAAGATCTTTGATGCGTTTTTTGCATTCCTCATGTTCTTGGTGGTCGTCTTCTTCCTCATCTATGGTGTTGAGGTATACTTCAAGGTAAGTGACATAGCTTCATACTCCAATTTAAAAAAAATTTTTTTATATCCTTAACATGTTTCAGTCGTTAGACTGTGGCCATGCTGGGGCAGTGCCTGGAAGAAATTTTAGTTGAAAGAATCGACCCAGTGTTTTTTAGACTAGTACTTATTTTATTTGTCTCTTTTGCAGAATCAGTTAAGTTACAGATATGTAAATACACCAACACCAATTGTCAAGTGATGGTGGCAGTGGGGACATACAAAGAAACACACACACATACACACATGCATGCACGCGCACACAGCAGGCTTCTTTCAATTTCCATCTACCAAATCCACTCACAAGGCATTGGTTGGCTCAAGGCTATAGCAGAAGATGCTTGCCCAAGGTGTCAAACAATGGGACTGAACCCGGAACCATGTGGTTGGGAAGCAAACTTCTTACCACACAGTCACACTTCTCTAACTTTTGCTTTTTTCTTTCCTTTGCTACTATTTCTGTTTTAGCTTTGTCGCTGTGAAATATTGGCTCATATCTATGGATTTGGATTTGGTTTTTACCAAATGTCTGCTGCCATAGAAACCATAGCAAGCAACACAACAGAAACACATTAACATGTTATGTCTCATTGACCCTGTTACCATGCTAACTATGATGGAGACTATTTACAAGTCAAAATAGCAGCCAGATTTTTCTTAAATCATACATTATCGTCTTTTAAATGATGATTGTTGGGACTATATTGGATAATTTAAAATTAAGATATTTGGATATCTGAACATAATAGGTAGGCTGGTCATTACTGGACTGGTTTTGATAACAGGCCTGCTTAATTATGGCTGACCTTGAGCTAAACAGCATATCTATCTCTCTCTCTCTTTATATATATATATATATATAGCAAGGCTTGAATCAGATTCTTCACTCCTTTCAGCAATTGAACTGCTTTGCAGTCCTTTCCTGTTAACTAATTCATGTCCTCACAACTTCACCAGTATCTTCAGATTCCATATTTACTATGTTAGATATGCCACAAAGTCTTCAAGGTTGTCTTATGGCTAAATGGATTGTTGAGATTCACTACCATCATTAACTTATCAAATTAGCTCTGATTTTCTCATTAAACCAAATACTTCAACAATCAAGGATGACTTGTTTCCATGGTTTTGCTAATTGTTTTAGATGTCCGTGTCATCATGACCAGACATGGACACTCTGTCAGCCCTTCTGCACTTGACCTAATGTCACATCTACAATGTGACAGCTCGAGAGATAGAGAGACAACTGCACTAGTGCTGGACCAGTACTTTATTTACTGACCCCAAAAGGATGAAAGGCAATGATGATCTTGGTAGGATTTGAACTCAATGTCTGATAGTAGATGTAAATTGTGTGGAAGTCTAAGAGAGAGACTGTTTCTGTTTGTGGGTGGTGGATTTTTCATCCTTTCTCGATCAACCAATTGAGTACTGGCCCTGCGCTACTGTAGCTGTCTCACCCTGAATGTGCTTTTGGGTCAAAATGTAATAAGGACTGAGAGGATGTCTGTCTCCTCATGGGCTCCTAAAACAATTAGTAAAATCATGGAACCTAGTCATCCTTGATTACAAATGATAACTGTAATATTTCTTTTAATAAGAATAGAATTCAATAACACAGCCAACAAAGCACCCATGTATATATATATAGCTCTTTTTATTTTTATTCTCTATTATCTCTTTATTGTTAATATCAAATTCTACAATAAGTATTTTTTTTTTTCAGGTGAGAGGAGCATTTGCTCAATCTGAGAGTAATGTTAACCAGCGCCAACTCCATATGTCAAGACTGGGATTGGTTATTCAGGCCCTTTTACAACTCATAACAGCTTTGTTCCTTTTGTCCGATGTCCTTAAGGAATTCTGGAGAGATAAGTAAGCATTTGTTTCCATTTAACTCTATTTCAAGAAATCATTTATTCAATGTTTAACACTGACTTGCATGAAAGATGGAGCATAAGGCAGCAGAGAGGGAACAGCTGGGTAGCAAAGGCCTCAACTGATGACATAGACTTGTAAAACAAAAATATAATGAATGCCTGTGTAGAGTAGGGGCAGGGCAAGCAGTATGTACTGCAAGGAGAGGTACTGATATGAAAAAGAAGATGCAACAAGAAGTAATGAAGTCAGTTGTCAGATATTAGGGCCCCTTAGGTGAATGACATGGGATTCACTGGAGTAATAGCTTACTGTGTAGCAGACCTGTCCAACCAATGCTAAGGAATTTAAATTGAGAGGTGAGATGATGATGAAGATGATGATGGCAGTGGTGGTTGTGGAGGAAGAGAAAATGTTAACACCCACGCTGTATGTGGTAGAATCATTCATTTCTTTGACTCAGGAGTTTCTATAACATTTAAAGAAATAGTTCTTCTCTGTTGGCCATTGCAGGTAACGTTCTTATTTCATTGGATTTTGGCAAGTAATCTCTAGGGATTCTAATAATCTTAATAACAAATCTTATATTTTCTATTTCATCCATGTCTATTCCTCAATCTATCCTAAAATAATTTTGTTACTATCTACTCTCGTTCTCATTTACAACCTAATTACTTCTTCCATATTCTCCCCCAGTTTCTCCCCCCCCTCTTCTGACACTATTTCTCTTGTTGTTCTTTATTTCTCCTCCTCAGTTTTTTAATCAGCTCTCTCTTTCTTTCTCTAATCTTAACTTCTGGTCTCTCTTTTTCACTTTCTCTTTTCCCCTTTTAGACTTACCAACCCCACCTCACCACCAACAATTTAAAATTTACTTTGATATATGGAACAGTTTTTAAGCAGGTGCACACACACACACAACCAACTCATGGAAATTTCTGGAATGGAATGGAATCTCCCAGAATGCCATAGAATTTTGCTTTCTTGTTTTTTTAAAAGTACTTCACATCTATGTAATGGGATTATTTGGTTTATCTTTATTGGATGTGTATGTATTTATACATATATTTGCGTGTGTGTATATATATTCACTTGTATGTGCACATATACATTTGTGTGTTTGTATGTGTGTATACATTCGTGTGTGTGTGTGTGTGTGTGTGTGTGTGCATGTATTCGTGAGTGTATGTAAGACTCGTGCACCCACATATGTATGACAGGCTTCTTTCAGTTTCTATCTACCAAATCCTCTCACAAGCATTTGGCCAGCCCAAGACAATAGTAGAAGACATTTGCTTAAGGTGTCATGCAGTGAGACTGAATTTGGAACCATGTGGTTGGGAAGCAAACTTCTTACCACACAGCTGCATACCCCCCCCCCCC
>NC_069002.1:13710781-13716495 GCF_001194135.2 Octopus bimaculoides | reverse complement strand
CACACAGAGGGTGACAGGTATTTTTCAGTTTCTTATTTCTTTACTGCCCCCAAGGGGCCACACACAGAGGGGACAAACAAGGACAGACAAACAGATTGAGTTAATTATATCGACCCCAGTGCGTAACTGGTACTTAATTTATCGATCCCGAAAGGATGAAAGGCAAAGTCGACCTTGGTGGAATTTGAACTCAGAACATAAATAGTGGCAGACGAAATACCACTAAGCATTTCGCCCGGCGTGCTAACGTTTCTGCCAGCTCGCCGCCTTTTTCAGTTTCTGTCTATCAGATCTACTCACAAGGCTTTTAGTCACCCTATAGTAGGACACTTGCCCTGTGAGTCATGCAGTGGGACTAAACAAAAAAACCTTGTTGCAAAGCAAGCTTCTATCATATTTTTACTCTCTTCACCCACCCACCCTTATCTTTGTCCACTTCAATGAACAGATATTTCAAATAGATGAAATGATCAGATGCTCATAAACCCCAAATCACAAATATTCATGAGTTGACCCCATTTCATTCATATAGTAAACATTGTATGTTTGTCTTCTATAAATATAGTTTTATTATTAATTATTGAATTATAACGGGTATTGATGTATTCAGATGTTTATCTTAGGAATTTAATCTGTCACAATATAACTACTGTATAACATTATATAACCAGTTGCATAACAGGAGTGTTCATATCCTCATCGCTTTGATAGTACGAACTACTTTCTAATGTCCTAAACTACTTTCCCCCACATGAAATTTTCATACCTTCAACTCCTCTTTTACTTGTTTCAGTCATTGGCATGTGGCCATATGGGGCACCATCTTGAAGGCTTTTAGTCTGTAAATCAATCCCAGTACTTATTTTTAAAGTTCAGTACTTATTCTATTGGTCTTTTTTGCTGAACTGCTCAGTTATGGGGACACAAACAAAGTAACACCAGTTGTGAAGCAGTAGTGGGGACAGACAATGACAAACTCACACGTGTATATGTGTGTGTGTGTGTGTGTGTGTGTGTGTATATATATATATATATATATATATATACGAGGGTGAGTCAAAATGTAATGCCATTTTGTTTAGAACAGGTATAATTACCAACACAGGAACATGTATCATACATCAAAATGAAGCTGGTCCTCTGTGGATCACATCCTTACTTCTCAACATAGTCACTGTTTCCTTCAATAGCAATGTTCCACCTTCGAATGAGAGCAATGTGTTCCTTGCCCCGTAAAATTCTAACAGGGCTTTCCTGTCTTCATGTCCTTAATTGCCTTATCTATTATGCTGCTATCAACTCTGATGGCTGGTCCCTCAATTGGTTCAATATCTGGTAAACTGTCCTTCCCCCATTCATTTTCCATGCTTAGTAACCTTTCATAGTGGCACTTCCATGCATCTTTCTTCTCTGAGTCACTAAGTACAAGCACACCATTATCCATTCGCACACATTTCTCACCTACCACATCTCTATTTCCTCTGATACACTGCTTTATAACCATGAACACCTCATGCCTCTGATCCTCATGTTATAGGACATTTGCATATCTCTTACCTTCAGCTACTCCTTTTGCTATGTATACCTGACATCTAGCTGCCCTTTTGGTTACCTGATATAATTCTCTGCTTCCACTTTTTTCTAGTCTTTCCACGCCTGTCTTTTTGCCTTTATACCACCATGTCACCCTTGGTCTAGCTGGAACTCTGCACCTACCACAGGTTTCGTCCATAGCCCTCAGTAGATTGTCCTGTAAGAACTCCCAGTTGTCCTCTGAAGCTATATGTCCTCAACTCTTCCTCTCTTTCATCAGCAAATCCGTAAATTTTTGTCTGTTTGCTGGGTCTTTGAGATTCCATAATCGTCTTTTCCAGATTGAGTCTTTCTAGCTCTAATTCTGAAGTCACTGACTAGTAACCTATGTTGGGCTGACACTCTTCACCTGGGAAAGACTTTGCATTTTTAAGCACTCATCTACCTCTTTGTCTGGTGAGGAGGTAGTCAATCTGGCTTATGTGCTTAACAGACTGATAAGTGATTAAGTGGTTGGCTGGTTTTTTTAAGTTAGTGTTGCAGATCATGAGATCATTTGCACACACACACACACATATATATATAGAAATATATATATATATATGGATAATAATAATAATAAATGGAGCAAAACGCATATAAATAAAAGTTCCTTTAATTCCTACACATGTTTCAAAATAAATGAGAGCTCTTTCACAAAGAAGTAAGAGCTGCTGGGATTCCTCATATATTTCTCTTCAGGGAGTTCATAATAAAACATATAATAGCAAAACAAAAACGAAATGATGAGGTAACTTACGAGCAGAGATGTTACATGGTCAGTGACCGTTAGGTTTTCTCTACCTGTAAAACGGGTGTGATATCTTGTTTTTTAGTGTAATTTTGCTACCTCTGGTAACTATTAACATATTTACATTATCAAAGGTTTTAATAACTGAGATAATATTAATATATACATAAACTAATATATATATATATATATAGAAACATTATTGTTCCTATATCTCTCAACGAGAGATATTCAGTAGCGGCCCTTTAAAGTAAAGGTTATTTGCTAACCTAATGTGGTAGTCCTGGTTGGGATGAATGCTACTGTTGTTTAACCCCAGGAAACATCGTCTCCAGCTGGCTATACAACACAAAATCTGTTTCCTTATATTTTTGAACAGAAGGAGTTTAGCACCCCCACTCAGCACAAAGCAGTATCTGTGAACTGCACAGTTCCAGGGTTATTTCCCTTCGTCGACCATTCATCCCAACCGGGACTGCCACATTGGGTTGGCAAATAACCTTTACTTTAAAGTATTGCTACTGAATGTTTCTATTTATTAGATCAGTAACTGTGTCACTTAGAAAATTATATATATATTTTCGAATGAGGATTTAGCAGTGGCATCTCAGCCTCAACCAAATCCACTCACAAGGCTTTGGTTGGCCAAAGGATATGTAGAAGACATTTGGTCAAGGTGCCACCTCAGTGGGACTGAACCTGAAACCATGTGGTTTGGAAGCAAACTTCTTACCACACACCTAATACGTGCATATATGATGGACTTCTTTCATTTTTTTTTTTTTTCTACCAAATCCACTCACAAGGCTTTGGTTGGCCCTGGACTATGTAGACATTTACCCAAGGTACCATGCATTGGGACTAAACTCGGAACCAAACTTCTTACCACACAGCCATGGCAATATATAAGATGTTTTAATGTTTACATCTGCATGAAGATTCAATAAATTTGATCAAGTGACTTCTTTCTAGATGTAAATATTATTCTGGTTATACAAGTAAAAAATTTAATATAAAAAAAAAAAATTCTGTGATAATTAAGATTGCTGTTAATTGAACTGTAACTTTGTGTAATCTTTCTCCTCTTAATTTCTCCCTCTTAATTATGTCAGTGTAATCTCAATGAACATTATTATTATTTTTTTTTTTGTTTCCCTTACCCATATATCTCTTAGTTTCACTGATGTTGGAACAGGTCTAACAAGGTAAAGCTGATTCTGAACAGAGACTTCTAGCTGTCTTAATATAAACCAGCTTAGGCGAGGATAATAGTGTATCTAGTGAAAGTATTGCTGTTGCAGTTGTTATAAGACTGTGGCTACTACTGTTATTTTCTCTTCTACTGTTGAAAGTTTAATGTCCGTCTACTTCTAAAGCTTTGCTTGCAAGTGCGATATGAAAGAGAAAGAGAGAAAAGAAAAGGGAAGAAAGCAGAAATATAGCAGCAGATAAATGATGGGAGAGAAAAAGGGAGAAACATCAAAAGAGAAATAACACAAAACAGAAAAGCAGACGAGATAATATATAAAAGGAAAAGATGAAAAAAAGTGAAAGAAAAAGATAAAAGAAAAACAAGGCAAAAAGATAATTAAAAAATACATAGAAAGAAATAAAAACATGCAGAAAAGACTGATGTGGAAGAATGATTAACCAACAAATGTTTTTCCTTATCTTTTATCGTTTTTTTAATATTTCTCTCTTCTGAATAAGTCCAAGGTCGGTTGGTAATTAAAGTCATATTTGATTGGCATCCCAGAGCAACATTATTAAGTTTGATGTTGTTGTTGTTGCAGTTATTATTGTTTTGATGTTTATACTTATTTATTTATTTTTCAAACAGACTTCCTGTTCTTAGCCAAAATGTTTTTGATATTGGATTTCGAATCATCGAGTTTGGAGTTTCCCTTTGGTTTCCGTGTGTTCTCTGGAACTGTTGTAGGTAATTATATCTTATAAATATCATACATACATGTGATATTATACAATCACACATGACAGGAGGATATATATATATATAGATATATAGATAGAGAGAAAGAGAGAGAGAGAGTCAAGACTATTGAAAAGGTTGCAAGACGCAACGAAAATTTTAGGAAAATAAAAAATAAGTGGAAATTTTACCGGTGAGTGTGTTAAATTTTAAGGCACAATAAGAAAATGACTCTCCCCAGACAAAACACACGAAATCACAAAAAATCTTGCAAACCAAATCCAAAAACGAAATGTGTGTGTGTGTAGTATGGTGTCTTGTGTGTACAAATAGATGTTTGACTGCTACTATTAAGTTAAAAGATCCACTATGTACATCATCATCATCCAGTCTGCTGGTTAAACAGTCTACCATACTTAGTTGTATTACGACTAATGAAATTTCATGTCTGATAAGTTCACTGTCATTAATTCACTGCAGGAAAAGTTCACCATAAAGAATGGTCACTGTTAGGAAAGTTTTTAACTATTAATGGTGAGATACTATGGATATATTTTTTTGGTAAACTTTCCTTGCAGTGAAATTTCCTCGTGGTGAATTTCCTTAATGGTGAATTGCACTGATTGCAAACAAAATATGAGTATCCTACAAACATTGTATACACAGTGTCAAGACAAGGAATACAAAATATACACACACACATATATAATATAGGTGTGGCTGTGTGGTAAGACACTTGCTTCCCAACCACATGGTTCTGGGTTCAGTCACACTGCACAGCACCTTAGGCAAGTGTCTTCTACTATAGCTTCAGGCCGACCAAAGCCTTGTGAGTGGATTTTGGTAGATGGAAACTATTTATATGATTTTTTTTTCATTTCATATTTATTTCATTCATTGTTTGCAATGTTCTCTCTCTCTCTTTCTCAAACACACACACTGCTTAATTGAAATCTCTATGTTGCTGTGAGAGGAAGGTACAACTTGACAAACTGCTTCTCCCTGTATTGTTGGACTGTTGTGATGTTTGTTTAAAAAAGAGAGATTATGACTGTGATAGAATAATGAAAGCAATATTTACTAACCAAGTGAGCACTATTATACAAAGAAATAATTAGATGTAAAATTTTAAAATTATTAGAAATGGGAATCACTTAAGGGGTTAAAAAATTTCTTCATTCTTCAACAACTAGCAAACCCTGAACAAAGCTAAAAGAGACCTGCAACAGTGTGCTGCCTTTTGCATCCAGGCAGGGGCTGATCGACAGCATAAAGACATCCTACACTGCATTCAAAGAAAGGTCGACCGAATGATAGATCTGCAGTCATTCACAAATGTAGTCCAGCCTCTGACTCGTGGACATGTTGTCCCCTACTCTCTCTTTCTTTCTCTCCTCTTAACGTTGACCTCTTCTCCCTTGAGCTGTCTAGTCCCATGCTACCACCACCAATCCACTCCTG
>NC_069002.1:13664154-13710771 GCF_001194135.2 Octopus bimaculoides | reverse complement strand
CAAACCCTGAACAAAGCTAAAAGAGACCTGCAACAGTGTGCTGCCTTTTGCATCCAGGCAGGGGCTGATCGACAGCATAAAGACATCCTACACTGCATTCAAAGAAAGGTCGACCGAATGATAGATCTGCAGTCATTCACAAATGTAGTCCAGCCTCTGACTCGTGGACATGTTGTCCCCTACTCTCTCTTTCTTTCTCTCCTCTTAACGTTGACCTCTTCTCCCTTGAGCTGTCTAGTCCCATGCTACCACCACCAATCCACTCCTGACTTATTTCTCTTCTCTCACCCCACCCATACTGTGATCCTCACCAGCAGACTTTCTGTTAGTATATATAATGATGATGTATGTAATCCATTTTTTCTGTAAAATGAATATTGAAAATACAAAATTCTAATGTTTCTCTTCAATATCTTCAATACATTTTATGGATATTTCCAAAGATAATGATTCCTTGAAAGTCATTGGTAGCTTTCATTGAGTTCTTGAGTCAACATTAGGGACTTTGTGAAGGAGTAGCTACTTTGTTTTGTTTTTACATTGATTTGGTTTGGAGAAAGGGCTGTGTTTCCCCACCCTACCTCTTCCAAGATATTCAGGGCACCTCAGAACCTGCAGAAAGTGTGGAAAGATAAATGCAATTAATGTTCCTTATTGAACAATTGTAAGTTGACGGTTGCTGAAAGACACACGAGATGGAATTACTGAGGGATTGATGGTCTGCAGGAATAGTGATGGGTGAGGTGAGGATCACAGTATGGGTGGGGTGAGAGAAGAGAAATAAGTCAGGAGTGGATTGGTGGTGGTAGCATGGGACTAGACAGCTCAAGGGAGAAGAGGTCAACGTTAAGAGGAGAGAAAGAAAGAGAGAGTAGGGGACAACATGTCCACGAGTCAGAGGCTGGACTACATTTGTGAATGACTGCAGATCTATCATTCGGTCGACCTTTCTTTGAATGCAGTGTAGGATGTCTTTATGCTGTCGATCAGCCCCTGCCTGGATGCAAAAGGCAGCACACTGTTGCAGGTCTCTTTTAGCTTTGTTCAGGGTTTGCTAGTTGTTGAAGAATGAAGAAATTTTTTAACCCCTTAAGTGATAAGAAACTCAAGAGAGCTGAACAGTAGGTCTTCAGAGAAGAACAACCCCACCAAACAAGTGTTTCAGCCCTCATTATACTCTAAGAGAGCCAGGCTGCATCTAGGTCATGATTCCTGGGTGCCATTCTGCTGACATTTTTTAGCCTTTACTCTAGTCATTCCTGTATTGAGCTACCAGTAGGGGGTAGTATCTACTTAAGACAAGTGGATGCCCTCTTCATAGATTGGTGCAGTAACAGGATATGTACTGCTGATGTCACCGATCTTAGGTAGATTTGTTTGGAATTAAGTTGTACCCCTCTGCCACCCTCTTGAAAGACTACTTTAGATTATTTGGTTTGGAATTTTGAGTTTGTCATTTTTATTTACTGAGAAAAAAACCCATTTTGTATTTGTTCACAAACAGTTTTATGCATGTTAGTTTTGCTGGGGATATGTTATGTAGCCTTAGTAACGGTTTTTTTTTATGCACGCAAATACTTAGTATGTGATGTGTATATATATGGAGGAGAGGGACTGGGTGTCAGCCTACCAGCCAATCATATGTGATATGAGCAGTTTCTTTCCTGTTACCATTCCAAATCCTATAACTGTCCACAACTAATCAACATAGCATAGTCTGGTTTTTCCCCAACATAGTAAAGACTGGCTTCTCCACTTTAGAGTCAGAAAAAAAAGAGATAACCTCAAAAGATGGAGACGGCATAGCTGTATGGTTACAAAGTTGGCTTCCCCATATGATTTTGGGTTCAATCTCATTGTGGGCAAATATAATCATTTAATGTCCACTTTTTTTACGCTTGCAATTATTGGTGCAAGGTATCTTGGTCATTTGTCATCTCACCTGAAAGGTTCAGCTTCCTGAGATCATTCTTCAGTACTTCATCGCATGTCTTCCTGGGTCTCCCACTTTCACGTGTTCCATCCGCTTTGAGAGATCAGCACTTCTATATGGAGCTGTTGGCATCCATCATGAAAATAAATTTTATACGTGTGTGTGCATGTTTTTGTTTTGACTGGTTTAACAACCAGTAGTGGAGGCGCAATGGCCCAGTGGTTAGGGCAGCGGACCCGCAGTCGTAGGATCGCGGTTTCGATTCCCAGACCGGGCATTGTGAGTGTTTATTGAGCGGAAACACCTAAAGCTCCACGAGGCTCCAGCAGGGGATGGTGGCGAACCCTGCTGTATTCTTTCACCACAACCTTGTCTCACTCTTACTTCCTGTTTCTGTTGTACCTGTATTTCAAAGGGCCAGCCTTGTCACACTCTGTGTCACGCTGAATATCCCCGAGAACTACGTTAAGGGTACATGTGTCTGTGGAGTGCTCAGCCACTTGCACGTTAATTTCACGTGCAGGCTGTTCCGTTGATCGGATCAACTGGAACCCTCGTTGTCGTAACCGACAGAGTGCCAACCACCAACAACCAGTGTTGATGTGTTTCTCCATTACTTAGTCGTTCAACATATACAAACAAAACAACATTAGTGCTTATATCAGTTTGATACTTGATAGGATTGGTGAAAATTTTCGAAGGTGGTGCTCCAGCACGGCCACAATTGAATGACTGGACCATACATGCATGAATTCATGCTGAAACAATTAGAAAACCTATAAAACTATCCCCCCAAAAGGGGTAGAAATGTCAATGAGAATACAGCTCTTTACTGGAAGTAGTCAGAGTGGTGTCAGAGGGGAAGGTACTTGACATTTTAGTATCTTTTACTAGTTTCATTCATTGGACTGCAGCCATGCTGGGGCACCACCTTGAAGGGTTTAGTCAAATTTACCCCAGTACTTTTTCATTTTTTTTTTTCTAAAAATCTGACACTTATTCTGTTGGTCTCTTTTACCAAATCCCTAAGTTACTGGGATACAAACAAACAAACACCAGTTGTCAAGCAGTTGGGAAACACACAGTGGGCTTCCGCTCAGTTTCTGTTTACCAAATTCACTCACACGGTATTAATTAGTCTGGGGCTATAGAAAACACTTGCCCAAGGTGCTATGTAGTGGGATTGAACTCAAAACCATGTGGCCGCAAAGTGAGCTTTTAACCACACAGCCATGCCCGTACCTATTCAACAAATATTTAAAGCAATCCTGTGTAAGAGCTTTCTGGGATGACTTGGGTTGGATTATGAAGGATTTTAATAAATAAACTCACCTCATTAATGGTGATTATGTGATATAGTTATTATTGCTTTTAAATTGGGTCTGCACAGTAATAAATACTGGAGATAATCAGCTTTAATAGTATTTGGTTTCTCACATTCTGATGAACCTTAAAACCTTGTTAATATTGTGTTGTTTTAATCCTGTAAAATATAGATCATCCCCTCTCGCACCACTCCATCTATGTATCTGTCCGTCTGTCAGTCTTAATAAAAACCTAACCCAAAACAAATGCAAACACTCACACACAAACGTGTGATATCTCAAGCATGCCCATCACTGGTGAGAAGAAAAATGACAAACAAAATACCATAGTTTTAAAGCTGAAACCTATTAAATGATTTTTAAATCTTAATCTTCTTTATCAGATTTAAAAACACAAACATATGTAAGCTGAAACAGACATTTTCTACTCCTCGTGAACACTCATGCATTCCTTAACACAACGAAAACAGAATATGTAATATAGAAGCCTACCTCAGAGTAGAGGCAGTGGGAAGGGTGAAATCTGTGGAAGATTACAAATATATAACAACAGTTTTGTTTACATTAACATTAATGTAAACCCTGCCCCTTCTCCTCTCCCATTCATTTCTACAATTTATTAATATGATTTTTTTTTCTTTTTGTGTCTCTCCACCCATTATCGTTTCTGTTCACTCAAGTTCAGGAGTGTCAGGTCTGATTTAACAGTTACTTTTTAGGTCAACCATCATTTACTTCAGTTCAAAGAGGTCTTCCACTGTTGTCATCAACGTTAAGTATGAACTAAGCTAACAAAGGAGTTTCAATGCAGTTGCTTGATTTGGTTGTAATAGCAGCCAAATCTCCATCAGATGATCACACCTTACTGTCTTTATAAAAAAAAAAAACATATCATTTGGTAATGTGCATTCAAACATGGATGTATATATTCTAAAAAACATGCATGTTTATATGCACATATACACTTACTTGCATTATACACATGAAGTACATACAACATTCTTGAATATATCAAGCAAATTAGAGCCTCTACATGGTTGCTCATTCTGCTAGAAATAACAGTTACATCACCTTTTTATCTTTTTACTCACAGGGTTGAAACAACATACATTCACATTATTTCACATCAACATAACCATTTCTTTTTGCATGTTTCTGCCATATACTTCATGGTCAGCCACTTTCTCCGCTTACTATCATCAGTCTTTCTTGGAAATTAAACTTCTATACTGGCTGCTGTACCCAATTCCTCCCTCATTAATCATTCTACAACTTACGGATTTGTTACCAATGTTTCAACAGACTTTGTAAGTTAGCTTCATATATTAATCACTTTTTATTTAATTCAGTCATCTGCAATAATTGTACTTCTGCTATTCACTGTCATACATAGTTTTTTTTTTTATATACGTGCCATATTAACTGGGAGTTTTTTGGGTTTTTTTTACACAAGCATAGCTATGTGGTTAAGAAATTTGCTTCTCAACCACATGGCTTTAGGTTCAGTCCTACTGCATGGCACTTTGAGTAAGTGTCTCCTATTATAACCTTCAGCTAACCAAAAGCTTTGTGAGTGGATTTGGTTGCTGGAAAACTAAAAGAAGCCCATTGTATATATATATATATGTATGTGTGTGTGTTTGACCCCTTGTCTTGACATTTATGATGCTTATAAAACAAATATCACCATTATACAAATGAGATCATTCATTTCCAACCATCTGTGAAAACGTGCGGTCAAAGGAAAATATTACCTTGCTTGGAAAAAGGTTTATGCAACTGGATGCCCTTCCTGTCATCAAAGAAGGGCATCCAGTTGTATAAAATCTGCCTCGGTGAATTTCATCTGACCCATGCAAGCATGGAAAGTGAACATTAAAACAATGACGATAACCAAGACATTGTTAAACATGTCAATTTCCTTTCTTAAGCTGTTCTCAAGAATTGTTAAACTTTAAATACAAGCACAGCTATACTTTACACCATTTAAAATTATAATATTGCAAAAATAAATTAAAATACCATGTATTTTACTCAAATCTCTCTCTCTCTTATTTTCTCGATATTTTTCTCTGACTCAATCAACTTTCACCACCATCACAATAATGACCAACATCGGTTATCTCTACACAGTCCTGAAGAATTATGGGTTTTAAATCCAAAAAAGATTTTCCTTTCATTTGACCGCGGTAAGAGTTTGAGAACCAGCTTAAACATTGCTACCAGACAACAGGAAGGCACAGAAGCCTCCAAAAACAATTCTGGTAAGTTTGAAAATTATATGTATCCCCCCCCCCACACACACACACACTTAATTTTTGTGTTGGAGGAGGTAGAGTAACATCTTGTTATATTTCATTTTCATTTTTTCTATTGTTTTTAAAAGGACAATTCCTGAATGACAGCAATAATACAGAACTGATCTAAATGTGTTGCCTGAATTCTGCTAGCTTTCTGCCTTTACAAAGAACTAATTGTTAGTGTGTTTTAGTGACATTTTTCCTAGCTCATTTTTCCAGTCAGGCAGCACTGGCATCAGCCATGCTCGAATACTGCTTTTTTACATGCCACTGGCATCGGCCACCCTTGAATGGTACTTTTTATGTGCCAGTTAGGTGGCACGACTACAATTACACTTGGCTCAACAGGTCTTCTCAAGCACAGCATATTGCCTGACAATTGAAGGGTACATTCCCACTTGGCTTGCTGGGTCTTCTGAAGCACAGTATATCTCCAAAGGTCTCGGTCACTGTCATTGCCTCTGTGAGGCCCAACGTTCAATGGTTGTGCTTCACTACCTCATCCCAGGTCTTCCTGGATCTATCTCTTCCACAGGTTCCCTCCACTGTTAGGGTGTGACACTTCGTCACACAGCTGTCCTCATCCATACATAACACATGACCATACCAGTGCAGTCATCTCTCTTGTACACCACATCTGATGCTTCTTATGTCCAACTTTTCTCTGCAGGCACTTACACAGTTCTGTATGCACACTGACATTGCACATCTAGCGGAGGATACTAGCTTCGTTCCTTTCAAGCCTACACAGGTCCTCAGCACTCACAGCCCATGTTTCACTGCCGTGTAGCAAGGCTGTTCACACACAGGCATCATACAGTCTATTTTTCAATAAGTAAGAGGCCCTTTGTTACCAGCAGAGGTAGGAGCTCTCTGAACTTTGCCCAGCCTATTCTTATTCTAGCAGCTACACTCTCAGAGCATCCACTTGTTCACCTAGGTAACGGAAGCTATCAACTGCTTCTAGTTTTTTTTCCTTGGCATGTGATAGAATCTATTTTCTATACATCTTTGATGTTAATTGCCCCTGTGCATCTGCCACACACTAAATCTATCCTCCCAGTTAACCTTCTTTTGATATTGCTGCACCTCTTATGTGTCCATAGCTTACACCAGGTACATATTTCTACCTACACTTTTTCTACAGATTGAGCAGGGCCATCTACTTGAAGGGATTTGTGATTTGTCTGCCTTTCTACTTATACTAAGACTTCGGTTTTTGCTAGATTTTTTTTTTATGATATATTTGCAGCAGTTGATGATCAGAACCTCTTGTGTTGGATATGTTATGACCCAGAGAATGTCAGCTGTGGACCTCTCATTCAAGCCTGCAAATGTAAAGGGGACATGTCTGCTGTGCACCATGACTGTCTACGACAATGGTTAGTTGAGGTAAGTCAACTAGACATATTGAAAAACACATGTGCACAAATACATGTGTGTGTGTAATATATATATATATATATATACACTACACACACGTGTGTGTATATGTATATATACACATGCACATACATACTCCTCCATGTGAACACAATATTGTTTCCATATCTGCTTTCTCATGCATGCATGGATCAGACAGAATTAGTTGAGGCAGATTTTCTACAGTTGGATGCACTTCCTGCTGTCAACCCTCAACTGTTTCCAAGAAAGGTAATATTCCTCATAGACAGACATATTTTCCATGGAAGACTGAAAACAAACAGTGTTTGCTTCCAAACATCGTGTGATATCAAGACGAGAGTGGAGGACATGCGATTGTTCTGGATATGATAAAAATCTAGTGTCTGTTCTGATCAGTTTAATATGTGGTGCAGTCCCTATTTGTGACCATTGATATTAAATTTATTCTTTGCCACAAGTTGATCTGGTATTGCAGCACTTTCAGGATGCAGTGGTGCTCCTGCATGGCTATAGCTCATTTACTGAAACATGTAAAAGAATAAAATACACACAAAAGAAAATTAATATAAGTTGATTAAGACCTCATTACATTTTGAATTTATCCACCATTTTACTCACAAGCTCTAAGTAAGTTGCACAAGAAAATAGGGACAGAGAGGATTGAGAAGGTTAAGCGAAAGATTTGTGAGAGTGACAGATGGTTAGAGATGATAGAAGTGAATGGTGAACATGTGTGAAGGCATGAATCTTAATTTGGGGGTAAAAGTGAAGGAAAATAGGAGTGGGCCTGGGCAGAAGAGGAAATAATGATAGCAGATATGAGGGGGTGTTCAGTGGAAAATAGAAAAAGCTGTAAGGGATGATATTGAGAATGCAGGATGGCTTGCAAAAGGAAGTGGTTGCAAGGAGAGTGACATTTGGCTGAACAAAAGAGAGATGAAGTGTGTGTGCTACTGCTCTCACATAATTACAGTATCAGCAGAATGAAGTGCTATAGTTAGAGGAGTAATGGAAGATTCTTCCAAACAATATGTTTTTAGGAACTCGTTTTTTGTTAAGTTAGACATAATATGTTTGTTTCTTTTACTTCTCAGAGTGAATCAACAGCAGCAAATGCCACTTGCAGAGTTTGTTTGGAAAAGGTGAGCTTTTTTTTTTTCTTTCCTTCTTGCATTGAAAACCTTTCTATCAAATAGCCAAAATGATAAAGTAAAATGAAATGGATGTAACTGAATGGTTAACTTCAATTTGCAACTGTAGTTGCAGGTTCAATCCTACTCAGAAAAATATGTTATAACCTTGGGTCAGCAAGCCTTGCAAATTAAATTTGGCAGATAGAAACTATACTGGCGAGCTGGCAGAAATGTTAGCACACTGGGCAAAATGCTCAGCGGTATTTCATCTGCCGGTACGTTCTAAGTTCAAATTCTGCCGAGGTCGACTTTGCCTTTCATCCTTTCGGGGTCAATAAATTAAGTACCAGTTACACACTAGGGTCGATGTAATCGACTTAATCCCTTTGTCTGCCCCCTCTATGTTTAGCCCCTTGTGGACAATAAAGAAATAAGAAACTATACTGAATCCTATAATAAATGCGTTTCTTTGTTAACATTTTCCCCTATAACTTAATGGTTTGACAAAGTATTCAATAAAATAAGAACTAGATATATCTTAGAGAACCAAAACTGTCTGAACAAAAGACGAATCCAAATTCTATTGACAGACTTTATTGTTTAGGAGGAGGGAAGAGATATGAGTATGAGAAAATCATTTTGTGAAAGAAAGGAAGATGTGTGTGAGAGAGAAAAGACAATGTATGTGTGAAACAGATAAGTCTGAAAAGATTGTGGAAGAAAGGAAAAAAAGAGATAAGGGTGAGAGAAAAGAATTCTATCTGTAAGAAAGGAAAAAAACAAGAACAATTTAAAAAGACATGGAAGGTTTTTATTTATGAAAATAAAATTTCATCGTTAAAAGAAAAATTAATGAAATAATACTATTTATTTTGCAGTATTCTCTTCAAGAAAGCCATTATTGGTTGCCAAAAGGTACAAAAATCAAACATTGGATTCAAGTGTCCTTTGTTTTGACTGCAATGGTGGCTTGTCCATTTGGAACATACGCAATCTCTCGCAGGATTCTGCCAACTTACGTTCAAGCATTAGTTATTGGATTCACAGCTATATTTGAAATAATTAGCATGAAGTAAGTAATCTATATTCTTTTACTGGTTTTACTAACTGGGTTATAGACAGAGTTACCATGGTATACAGAAAACAAACACTTGACTGTTATATATAAATTACAATATTCATTAGAATGTAAGTTATCAACATGTAGGACACCAAGACTGACTAAGTACCATAACATTGAGTTTACCGTAAGCTAAAACAACCATGAAGTGTCATATTGGTAGTAGCTGCAGGTATATAGCTATCAAATCCAAAGTACCCATGCTGGTGGTTTATAATAGGCACCCAGCACACTTAAGTGGTTGGTGTTAGAACATCCAGCCATAGAAACCATGCCACAACAGACAGTTGCAGTCTGGACAGCTCCCAGCTGGCCAACTTCATGTCAAACCATCCAGCCCATGCCAGCATGAAAAACAGACATTAAACAATGATGGTGATGAATCCTCAGTCTTTATAATCTGAGTTCAAACCCCACTAAGGTCAGCTTTGCTTTTTTTTTTATCTTTTCATGGTTGATAAAGATTATATATAATCATCATTTTTACATCCATATCCCATACTGTCATGAGTTGGACATTTAGACAATCCACCAGGTCAACAGACCACAGCTTGCTCCAGTGTCCTTTTTGGCATAATTCCTATAACTGAATGCCCTTTGTAACAGCTTAAAAGAAATCCTTGGGAACTTTTTTGTGGCATCCTGACTAGTGAGGCTGCCTTGTAACTTGCTAAAGAGTTCAAACTCACTAGAAGAGGGAGGATGCAAGATTCTACACGTTGTGAAGTGTAGATAGGTTAATGCAGGAGGGGTAGGGATAGGTTTGTTGTGGATGTGACTCAGGACTTCATATTTTATATGAGTGTGTGCATTATACACACACATATACAAGTTATTGGTCAATGATATTGAAGGAACCACCACACATCAGAGTCAAACATGGAAATGTGTGATTACCAAGTAAACTTAACCACACATACTTAATCTGGGCTAATCTATTTTAGACTGTTTCCATTAATATATTTAACAAATCAGAATATTAATGAGAAGATACAATAGACTAAATCACTAAATATTTCATTTTATTTCTCTGGTATCAGTAAAATACCAGAAAAGTTGACCTTTAACTTTGAAATTGATCAACTTGAAATCTTGTGGATGTTGGCTTAAAGCTTTTGACAGCCATATTTCTGATGGAATATACAACCTAGTTCAAGTAATTTTGAAAATAATCTAGACTATGGAAGGATTTAGTAAAATAAGTTTTACCTTAAGTTGGTATTTGATTCATATTCAACTGGTAGTGTTTGAATAATATTCTTAATGCTGCAATTATCTCACATGCAGCATCTTTCAGAGCTTGTCACTAATTCAGTCATTAATCAAATTGAAAACTTAACATTTTTGAAGAGGACTGGTCCCTCGCTACATTTTGGTCCAGTAGAAAAACACTATAGGAGAGTAATGCCACCAATCAAGTTTAGATAGAAACAACATTTTTATTTTAAAAGCAAAATATATTTATCTTAGCTTCAATGATAGGAGAAAGCATGAAGAATTTCATAGTTTACGTCCCATGCAACAAAAATTTGTATCAAGTTGTAAGTTAAAATATGAAAAAAAAATAAAAGGCAAAAAATTGGATTCAAGTATAATTAACTTTATTTTAAAAACAAACTATATTTTAATTAAGCTTAAATGAAATAGCTTAATTCAAGGAATTTCATGGTATCAATCTCATGCAATGAAGTTTTAAAAGAAAAAAGTGTTTGTTTCTCAAACTTGAGGGTGATAATATAGTTCTATTAGGGGATTTAAGGTCATCAGCATCATTGAAGTAAGGAAAAATTTAACAACACCACTAATTGGCACATTATTAATTAGTATAATATCATAACCTGGAAAAACATGGATTACGTGGAAAAATGTGAGCAAGAGAAATAATATTAAGATTATAAACCTGGAAAAGTACAAGACAAGAAAAGTTTTACTTAAAATATTGCAGCTAAGGATAAAATTTGAATATTAAAAATTTTATTTTAATTTACAAAGTAACATTATAATTAAAAAAAGGTACCATCATTTTGTTAAAATATTGACACACTAGAATACTTAAAAAATGAGCCAGAAGTACCAATATAGCTAAAGTTTTATTCCAAGTAGAATAGTATATATAGTAGGCAAATTCATTATGTAAAAAATAGGCATTCTTCAAGGCTAAAAATGTGAAGACTTGTCAGTAACTCAAGCAAATTTTACTGTGAATTTGTTATATATTTCAGTAAAATCTACCGATAACTAATTTTTGTATCTATTTATTGCACTAATTTCTAATAATTAAAAAAATGAATTTCTTTTAAAATGCAAAAAATGAGTTGTTACTTCTATTAAAAATAAAAAATAACAAATAGAAGTAATAACTTGTAATAAAATTTTAATAAAAGCTAATATTTTTCTAAATCTAAATATTTTATTTGAAATTTTATTCTAAGCTGCAATATTTTACATTACTTCCAATGTTCGACTGGTACTTATTTTATCAATCCTGAAAGGCAAAGTCAACTTTTGTAGATGGAATTAATGTTAGTCAAGAATTTGTCATAACCAAAATCTAGGCTCAGTCTTGGCATGTCCAATTTTTTTTTCACTGAAGAATGCTTCATGGTCATTAAATGTACAGTAGTATGTTATTATGTAATTATCTTTTTAAAAATGGTGATAAATTGGCAGAATCATTAGAATCTTCTTTGTATTACTGAAAATAAGATTCAACCTGCTATAGATACAGACACTGACATTAGGTACACATCTGTTGGGAACCTTACAGGGATTTGTACCTGTTTCGGAACCTTATATTGCTAATAATTGTATTTTTATCAGGTGAAATTTAATGTCAGCAGTCTCAAAATCCAAACAATAGACTCCTGCTTCCTCCTCACTATATTCCAACATCTTATGATGCACTATGCTTAAGTGAAGGCATGTAGCTTTGTAGTTAGGGTGTTAGACTCTCCTTCATAAGATTGTGGTTTCAATTCCTCAACCAGGAGATGCATTGTGTTCTTAATCAAAACAATTGATTTCACATTGCTCCAGTCCACTCAGTTGGCAAAAATGAGTAATCCTGTGACAGACTGGCATTCCATCCAGGAGGAAACATGCACCACAAAAATTGGCCCTTTGAGTCTGACTCAGTAAGGATCTATGTCTGTAAACTTTAGACTTGTAACTGACAAGAACTAACATATTTGGAGGAATTACATCTAAAATTTCAGTTGTAATTATCTGCCTTTTTTTTTTTTTTCAGGATTCTTGCAGTGAATGCTGTTAGTATGTACAAACGTGGGAGACTTTCATCCGTCAACATAATTGGTAAACACATACCACCACCAGCAGTTGCTTCAACGAGTACGCAGAATGTCAGTGCTAATGTGTCCACGATTGATAACCAGTCTATTACCGTCTCCATTTGAACCAGGTTCTGATAATTAAAACAAGATAACTGAAGAATAATCCAAGACTTGTACTAAACATGAAGGAGTAGTAAATGGTAGAAAAATCTGCTAAAAAAAATTCTGGATTTAGGCAATTTGTTCATTCTTTTGTATTCTGACAGCTTTGTTATCTCAGTTATACAGATACTTTATCTTAACTGCCAGGCTAGTTTAGAAAGTATCTCGAGACATTTTGGCGCTTTTTAAAAAATCTTTTATACAATGCTCCTAAAAAAAAAAAAAAAAAAAAAAAAAAAAAAAAATTACAATTCCTTTTCCAAATGGTATAAAACTACTCCATGAATCAAACTAAATTAAACAAAATCCTACACACAAAAATGTTGCTACTGCCATATCAACTGGAGTACAAGTGCAGCTTCAAATTGTGCTTGACACCCCATGTTTTTGTAGTTAAAAACTAAAAAAAATTGGTAACATTGTCTTACAAAATGCCAACTCCTAAGTAGCAGCTATAGTTATTTATTTTTTAAGGCAACATAATATCTTTCCACCACCATTTTTCAACATTTAACAGATCATCAGTAACTGTCATAATTTCTAAATTAATCACTTTCAAAATACTAAAAGAATTAATTACCATGTGTCCAAGATGGCCACAGTCAGGTGTTACCACTTTCACAGGTTTGTTGTGTTCACTGTTCTGATTTTGAGGATACAATGCTGTCTGCCACTGTCCCCAATTGTGACAAAATGTTTTAAAATCCTTGCATTATACACGAGTAAAATATAGTAACTGATTTTAAGATCCTCTCCATAATGTATTATTGCTCTTGAAAGGGGGCAATCAAAAGAAATATTTGAAGAAAATTTACCAAATTATATCTTCAGAATCACTAAATAACCAAATAAATGGAGTCATCTGACAATTTTCATCATCATCCCACACTATAAAATACAAAGATATTTTATTGTAGTTCTCTACCAAAAACCCTTTAATCTTCACTTTTCTAATTCATCTGGCAATATTTTTTAATGAATTTGACTAAATTTTAAATTATGATATATATTCAAAATTTTTATTTTGATAAATTTATTTTTCTTAAAAAGTGTAAATAAAAAGCTTCTGTGATTCAAGACAGATGCAGAACATATTTTGTAGTTCTAGTTATATTTATGAGAGAATCGTCATTGTATTCAGATACACATGCATGAATCAAACATCAATGAAGAATTTTTTTTTTTTTTTTGGCTGGATGCCTTTCCTGACACCAACCCTCACCTATTTCCAAGTAATGTCAATCCCCCAGTCTATCACACCACAAGAAACCAAGACAGGCTTTTTGCAGAGGATTGCAGTCAAATGTTTGAACAGCAAGTTTTTCATTGACGATCAGCAAATAGAAATAATCCCTCAGTCAATCATGCACGCACACAGTATCTGATGGGTTCAAATATTGTATTGTGTTCCAATATCTGTTTTGGCATGGTTTTTACTACTGTTTGATTCACTTATCACTTTACTGCATGTATTGGGTGCTAGTTTTCTTTCATGGTGCTATCACTGGCAAGGTGAAAACCCACAAGACTAAGAACCCTTCAACTGAATGGAGTTGGGAAAAGTGGCTATGCTACGAGATGAGGTTAAGAGGAACAAGGACAGAACAGGTTTCTTGCTGCAAAGGAGCTGTATGACTACTCATAAAAGTTATAAAAGAGAGGGTGGGAATGACCAGGGTGGGGCTGAAAATAGATAAGTGGTGATGAGGTGTCAAGGTGAGTAGAAATAGGTTTTTGACTTTCTATTCCAGGTGTGTTAACCCAATGCTGTTATTGTTAGCTTTACTTCACATTCAACCATTAAAAATAAATGTTATATAGACACACACAAGCCTCTGTACCAATTTCACTTACAAGGCACCAGTCAGTCCAGACTTATATAGAAGACACCTGTACACAGTCCCACACAGTGGCAAAATCTCAATGCTATATGTTATAATGCTTGTGAAAGATATTAATTTCAATTTGAGCACAAAGGTAATCTCGGGAGGGTTTAGTATTTAAAGGGTTAACAGAATAACCATCAATAACTATAATAATTAGCTGGAAAATTCAAACTCAATGTTTGAAAAAGCATGTTTATTTTTTTTATACAAAATTGCATAAAAGTTGGAGATTCATTTAATCAAAGTTTTATATTCATATGAAATTCACATTCAAATAAAACTTTTTTAAATTCTTACAAAATAACTTGCAATATAAATGTTAGGAAGGTCAAACAGCTCTACGAACCATCAATGTTTTGGATTGAGCATTCTTTAATCACTAACGCTCTGGAAATCTAAAGTAGTCCATTGTTGCTTTGCTTTTCTCATAATTTCCTCTCATGACTCAACTTATTTCCCTTTCAGCATGGTTTTCACTTTGGGAAAGAACCAGAAGTTGCACTGACTTCTGGCAGGAGAGTAGGAGCCTGTCGAACAAATGGCATGTTGTTCTTGACCAGGAAAGCTTGGATTATGAAGTTCAAAAACTGACTATTTTTTTCACCAACACTCTCAACATGCACAAATCCATTAAAATGGAATGCACTGATCCTGTGCTTATTTCCACTTAGAAATTTCCTGAATAATTGTTACACGACCGACTTGCATAACTGCTGAACTTTCTCAACTGGCTCTGTTTCAGCTTGTGGATGGTCTGCCCAAGCTTGCCTTGTGCTCCACTCAGGTGTGGACATGTTTGAAACAGTCTTTGATTTGAATTTTTCCCATGGCATCATCACCAAAGGCCTGCTGAATCTTTTGGATAGTTTAAGCTTCAATATCATCAAGCTTTTGGCAAGACTGTGCAATATCTGCTTGATGCATTGGGTCATGTTACATGCAAACAAGAATCCAACAAGCATGCACTACATTCTATACTCTAAGGTCTAACAGCCAGGAACTGATGCTGCTTACTGGTGCAGAAGTTTTCACACATGTGCAGGAAGGGTGGTGTCACCTCCCACCCAAAGAATTTTGCCAAGCAGCTTAAGTTTTGGTGAGAAAAAAAATTGGATACTTTTTGAACGCTCCTCAAAGTTTTGTGCACTCCTACTAAATTGGTTTCTCGTTACTATAAAACCACCTATCAATAGAAACAAATTTGGTAACAGAGGATATTACACAAAACTAATAAATATATTGGTAATTGCAAATTTATTTTGCAATGTAACTACCAACATTTATCACAAAAAAGAAAAAAAAATGGGGTTTATTGGATAAGAACACAGTTATAAAATTGATATTTAAATAAATGAGTATAGATTTAAAATATTTCAACAGAAAACATTACAACAAAATAGCGAAGTGCTGGAAACAGAGCACCATTGGTGGTGATGAAAGTCAGGGATGCCTTCTGCAGTATGGAAGTGAGATAACAGTATGTAGTCTACATTTTATCTTTTACAATAAAGAGACTGAGTAAATTGGGCATAATTAATCCTCTGAAGTTAAAATCAGTTTATGTAAAATATAAAGTTTTCTCTACAATACAGAGGAGAATTTTTCTTCATTACTACAAAATAACTGTTTCAAATCTAAAATTGTACTTCATGATTTTTACTAATAAAATTACTCTTTAGAAAATAGTTTCTTCACAGAAATAAAAGGAACAGATCACCCAAAATTGATTAATAATTTCAGCACTTAAATTTTAAAGCTAAAACTGTCAGTTATTGGGATTTGTTCCCTAAAGATAAAAAAACGGTTATATATCATTTAACATCCATTTTCTATGCCAGCATGGGTTCAACAGTCTGATGAGCTGCAAAGCTGTGTCAGGCCTCAACGTCTGCTTTGGCAAGGCTTCTATGGTTGGATGCCCTCCCTAATAATGCCAATCACTTTACAGTATATATTGTGGAACATATTTGAGAGAGGGAGAGAGCTTTATGTGAGGTGGTGAAAGCTAAAATAAGATGTAGGGAAATGCAAAGGGGTCTTGTTATAGAGAAGTTATGGAACTACCCTACACTATATAGGGAGTGGATGGGGGTAGCTGGAAGGGAGATAAAGATGGTAGTGACAGAGCATACCCAATAAATACAAGGAATATAGACTGGATCATTATATTATAATTTAATGTTTTCCATACTGGCATAGGTTGAACAGTTTGACAAGAGCTGGCACAGCCAGGTGCCACACAAGGTTCAACAGGATGTCTTGGCTTGGTTTCTACAGCTGGATGCCCTTTCTAATGTCAACCACTTTACAGAGTGTACTGGGTGCTTTTAATATAGTTCCAGTGCCTTTTTTTTACACGACACCATCACCAGTGCTTTTTTATGCAGCATCATAGCCAGCTGCTACAAGAGTAAAGGAGATGCCTGAGATTGAAGTAATTATAGAGGCATTAAATTACTAGACCAGGTGATGAAAGTTGCAGAGAATTGTAGTCTAATTAATTAGGAATAGAATTAGACTAGATGAAATGTAGTTTGGTTTTGTCCCAGGGAGAATTACTACTAAGGCTATTTTCATAGACAACTGCAAGTATTTAGCTAAGAATAAGCTGTTGTACTTGGTGTTTGTTGATCTAAAGAAAGCCTTCTACAGAGTACCTTGCTCTGTAATACGATAGATTTCAAGGAAGCTAAGGGTAGACGAATGGCAGGGGTGGTGTTTGTAACACTCATAACTACCTTACAGTGACAAATTTAGTGTTCAGGTAGGTGTTTGCTAAGGCTCAGACACCTCTTATTCACGATTGTCCTCCATGCCATGATAGGAATTTATTACTGGAAGCTCATGAGAATTTAAGATTGGAAGCTAGTGCATTGAGAAAGTTAAGCATAATGAGGAATTAGATGTAGTGTGCAAGAAAGACTGCACTGGTTTGGTCATGTGATGCATATGGATGTAGACAGTCGCATACAAAATTGCCCATCACTTCAGGTGGATGGAACATGTAAAAGAGGGAGATCTAGAAAGACATGGGACGAAGTATTGAAGGCTTATCTCAAGATGCCTTAAAAGGAAATGACAAATGACTGAGGTATATGGCACATTGCTGTACTTAAGATGACCCATCCACCACAACAGAATTGATATTCTAAAACCAGCTTGGTAATGCTTGCCCATGAAGGTCACTGATTCCACATAAAAACCACTATTATAAACCAATGGACCAAGCAATATTTTCTGTTTAGTTCATGCCACCAAAACACAAAAGAAACATTCCTTTTAATTTAGTGAAAAGGATTTGCACAATTGTGTCTGATCCAAATACTCGGGACCTTCAACTTCAAGATCTCAGAACAACAGTCAAGAGACTATCCACCCTCGCAATATTTTCAATTTCCAGGTCACGATTAGTGAAACCAGTAAATTATCATATCCTTTCCTTTATAAAGGATGGGATTAAACAAATCAAGAAAAGGAGAGGAAAGTGGTATAATTAGAGTCATGGAGAAAACACCAAGCAGTGTTTCATCTTGCCCTTTAGGTTCCAAGTTCAAATTCTGCCAAGATCAACTTTGCTTTCTTGACCCTAAAGGGATGAAAAGCAGTCAAATAACAGGGCTGGTTGTATCAACTAACTCCTTCCTCTTCCATAATTATTATCCTTCTACTTCAATTGAAAACATTGCTGTTAATGCTATTTGCTTAAAACCCTTTCACTATGGAAATCAGATATCCTCTCAAAATTATATTGCCTTTAACTGATGAAAATAGTTTTATGTACCAATCTTTCTTTTGGTGAGGAATGTCATATTTGAAACTATTTTCCACTGAGAAAATACCAATTCTATTGTTTGGTAAGATAATTAACATCACGACTGGAATGAACATGAAGTCTAAGTTATTTTACATTATGGTTGCCTGTTATGTAAATGTGCTGTTTTAAAAATTATTTTCTGCTTTCATTCTCAGACTGTTAAAATTTTACTAAACCAGTAAGAGAATGTGTGAAATATGCAGCACTATATTTCAACTTCAATTTTTATATTTTCCTTCAAAATGAATACCCAAAAGATGTCAACAAAAAAAAAAAATGACGAATCTGTAGTGAGGCACAAGAAGCCAGCGTCATTTTGAACGAGATCTCGCCAGTAGCCATTGCCATATGCGAGACAAGAAAGAGATGTTGCCTACAACCATTTGCCATGTGCGAGACGACAACGAGACTCTCGCTGGCAACCAGTATTTAAACAAGAGAACAATGATATTCTCTCTCTCTCACACTCAACACTGAGAAACACTGTGAAGCCAGCAGCTCACAGCAGACTCTTGTCCTGCTCCGACTCCACATGCTTATCTCCAGAGGTAATGAACCTCACGTGCACAGAGTTAAGACAAACCACGTGCTGCGATAAAGATGGTTACTGAGAGTGAACCACCTGAACGAGAACTCTAAATAAACGGCTATTAAATTGTGCTCTACTTGTGAACTTAGTGTTCCAGATCCTTGAAACTACAAAAATAATTATAGTGGGAGGAGATACTCCACGGGTATCATAAACCTTCCATTCCATTATAAATCTAATAATACAATTAAATTATGAGCACTTCAACCATTTAGCATTTAAACTAATCAAATCCAGCCTAAATATACTTAAATCTTCAAACTGGCTATATCTGACCTCTCACACCGAACCTACAATGTCATTCTAAAAAACAATTGCTTTGTAATCTCAAAGCTACAAAATAATGAACAATGAATACAAAACAATGAAAAAAGCTTTATATAAGACAGTAATCTGAAGGCTAAAGGATTACACGGAAAGGATACAGTAAAAGAAGCAAAACAGAGTGGAAGGGATGTGGTCCAACATGTGGAGATCTTGACCAGAGGAGGGGGAAAAAGATCCCAGATCTAATCCATTTGCCCAGTGTAGTTGATGTGCATGTTGTGGCTGAGAGCAGAGAGACAAGAAATTTATGTGTTACAGTAAGCCACTTTTCTGGCCTCCACAAGAAGTGGGAGAGAGAGGAGTCCCTCCCATTCACCTGCCACTGATGATGTTGCAGCCCCAATGACAGCAACAGCAGTAACATCTGCACTTAGAAGGAATGGCAGCAGCGAGACCGGTAACAGAACAAACCTCAACTACCCAAGAAAATATCCAATGAAACTCCGTCTACGCTCCCTCACTGCAAAGTTTTCAAACACACATACACATGCAAAACACTCCCTCCCACAGCACATCTTTCCATTCTGAAAATATATTGCAAAGAGGGACAACTGCACAACAAAAATTTTAAAGCTACCCTTGCTCTGAACTACAGCAGCAGCAAAACCGTACCCATGCTGAACACAAACATTAACCTTAAAGAAAAATGTACAGAAAACTGCTACACAAACAAAAACACTTCAAACTTTGTGATGATATGAAACAAAGACTGATGTCCTTATTGCACAAAAGCAAAACATTGAAATAGAGAAGTCTAGCACTTTCAATGTATCAAACAATTTGAAATTATACTGGCTTTGGGGACAAACTATTGAAGGAGAATTTTCCAAATGACATAGGAAGTCTGAGCACAAGGGCCAGCAATAGGCTCCTAAAAGACTTCAAGGAACCCCTATATTTCATGAAGACCAAGTCACAAATCTCCCAAACCATCAGATGGGTAAATAACCCATTTCTTTTTCTACCAACATAGTATCTTGAAAAGTGGGGTGTGTAAATTACATGTGGCCTGGGATCATGTGACCATCAGCAAGACCATGATTTGTCATGCACCTTAGCAACCACTTTTGGTAACAGATTTTTGCATCACTTGGTTGGGGGTGCAAGGTGGTGATATTTCAGAAAGGCCTGGGCCTTGAAATACACTCAATCTTTCTGGACCCAGACAAGTTGGTGGTCCTGAATGTAAACAGTAGTGAAGACGGTGTCTTCAGACTAGTCATCATATATCCCTTATTGGGTAGGAATGGTTAGATTGCTTCAGGCGTCTGGAGATTATCTTGGTAACTTGCTGCCCATTAGTACAAGTAGGTAGCTGGAATGCCATCTTGAATGCACATTTAGATTTGTGAGAGATTAGCCGATAAAATTTGGTGCAAGAGCCTTGCAAACCTGCTCAGTCGTTTCCAACTAGTTGACAGATAATGTCTGGATTTCTCAGATGTGCCAGTGTGGACATGGGAAAAGAGTATTAGGTCATCTAAACAGAATATTTTGTACACCAGTTGATAGGATAGCATAAGTCCACATTTCAAACTGGTTTGCTACACAGACCACAAGCTTGTGATCTGTAGTCAATTTAGACTTCATAGGAATGGATCCAGGTAGTGGAAACTGAACAAGTCTTTCTCAGTGTGCTAAGCTAAGAGAGATACCAGAATCACAAAATAGCACTGCAAGTTGATCAGGGCAATCAACAACTAATGGTGGTTCACCCTGAAAAGGGCTATTAGAATGGGGTCACTAAGGTTTAGTAAGGAACTTGTTTTAGACTTCTCTATCACTGAGGGAGAGCTAATTAGTAATCCAGAAAAGGCATTGAAGAATGGCTTTACAACCAGTGTGCTCATGATGAAATTGTCCCTTGGCCAGTTGAACATGAAGTATGAAGATTGCATTGTTGGCAAAACATAATATAGGAAGCGTTGGCTGGTTCTATGGGGAAGAAATCAGTGTTGGATGATATGCTCTACAAATTTTACTTTCATATGCCATATTTGTTTGGTGACCACTTGACAAATGTCTATTCAAATGGCAGAGGAATGGAAGAATTCCCAAACCTGGAAAACACAGCATACTGCTACTGTTGACAGGCCACAATGGATAATTTTAGGCCTGTAACTGCTAAATGCAGAATTCAAGATTTTGACCAAGGTATCAAGAGATTGATGCTTGTCATTGATGCAACATGTGCCATCCCCAAAAGGTCTGTCCATGTTAACCTCCACCTCATGTGATAAATCATAAAGGTGCCCCCACCCCCACCCCCATTGGGGGGGGGCGGTGGAAGTCGTTGAGGAAGTTGGCTCCATGAAAAGAAAAAGAAAGGTGAGCAACAATGGTGCCACCAGCAGAAAAGGCTCCGTCAGTGGGAAGTGTGCCACTGATGGAGCAGCTTAAGGCCCCTTCCCATGAGGAGGAGGAGGAGTTTGTCCTTTATCACGAGGGAGGGCCTGTGGGAGAATCTTTTGGATGGCCCGGGCGACCGAGACCATAGGTACTGAGACTGCACAGGCAGTCTAATGTGGCCTCCGCAGGTGGCTGCGGAGGTAATAGAACAATGTTTTGTCAAGGGTCATAGCAACCTTTGACAAGAAGGAATTTGATTTCCTCTGCAGGTGGCAAGTCACAACATGCTGCCCCACTTCAGGAATCAAACCTACATGAAGTGGAAGGATGAAAGAGGCATTAAAAAAAAGATCAGAAAATGAAACTGCTACAAAGAACAAAGAACAGGATTGTGGCAGGACATGATTGCCTGTGTCCTACGTTCTGGATACGACACCTAAAGAAAGAAATACGACAAAAACAAAAAAATTAAAATCCAACACCATCACCCACTTCAGCTAACAAAGCTCAACCATGCAGGCTACAGATGACAAATGTGATTTACACAATTGCAAATGCATTATAAAATGTTATAGTAACAATAATCCTTTCTACTATAGGCACAAGGCCCGAAATTTGAGAGGAGGAGGGATAGTTGATTACATCAACCCCAGTGTTTCACTGATACTTAATTCGTTGATCCCAAAAGGATGAAAGGCAAAGTCAACTTCGGCAGAATTTGAACTCAGATCATCAAGGCAGACGAAATACCACCAAGCATTTCGCCTGGCGTGCTAACGATTCTGCCAGCTCACCACCTTTATAATAGTAATAATAATAAAAATATTTACTGTCACATAAGATGATACAATAATGCTGGAGGGAAACACCTTAGTAGTGGAACCTGTCTAAATTGGTGTGTTGACGTTTTATGGCTGGATACCTTCCAGAATGTTCACCAGAAAAATAATGGACAAGTTGTGTACCAGAGGAAGTGTGAAACAATAGAAATTTAAATGTGAAAAAGATCTATACAGTTAATCCTACCAAGGATTAAAGACTTGTGATAGTGCTTAATCCATAATAGTGATCAGATGATTGATTGTGGATTGGATTTGGCAGAGAAAATGTAGCACTTAAATGGATTTTTAAATACTCCAACAATAGCAGCACTAAATAATTGTAGCAAGGTTTTCATTGATCAAGGTTCAATAATTCCCATTGTGAAAGAATTTAATAAATTATTGATGTATTAAAGAATATTACTATCAAATTTACAACTGTTTACAGTTCCAGAAAGTTCATTAACTTTTAGGAAATCTCACAAAAACTATGAAATCTTACTTAAAGGTATAATATAACAATTGATATTGTTGACCTCAGTACTTCAATAGTACTTTATTTTATTGTCTCAGGACAAAAAGTAAAATCCATGTCTGGGATTTGAACTCAGAATTGAAAAGGTGTTTGCAACAGCCAGAGTACCAACAGTTCAGCACATGTAATATAATTATTAATATTTATACCAGACTGACATATCAAATTTCGAACCTGTTGAAGGTATGCGAGATACCGAAATATTGTTCAGCAAATTTAATTATGGAACTCTTCTTTATTTACATATTCCCTCCAGAGGACTCATAGCAGTCCTATATTAACTATAAAAAAAAAAATGAAGTAGACTGACAAATCAAATTTCGAACCTGTTGAAGGTACGCGAGATACCGAAATATTGTTCAGCAAATTTAATTCTGGAACTCTTCTTTATTTACATATTCCCTCCAGAGGACTCATAGCAGTCCTATATTAACTATAAAAAAAAAATGAAGTAGACTGACAAATCAAATTTCGAACCTGTTGAAGGTACGCGAGATACCGAAATATTGTTCAGCAAATTTAATTATGGAACTCTTCTTCTTTATTTACATATTCCCTCCAGAGGAGTCATAGCAGTCCTATATTAACTATAATATTTATATCATTATAAATAATTATTTATATCATTTATAGATGTTTACGATCTAGTTTGGATTCTTTGCCATTAAATTTGAATTCTTTGCAATCAAATTTGAATTTTTCAAAGGGACTTTGTAAGATAAGCTAAAACGCAGGAAACGGTCAACAGGCTTGCGCTGAAGTGTTGCAAACAGTAGAAAGTAGGAGTCTTCATCCTCGAAAGAATATTCCATGACCACAAATCAATTCGAAGCTAGTTTCTTGAAATTGGTGCTCAATCCTTGAAAACAAAGCCATAAGGGAATACATGTCTATCTTATCTAACTCGTCCAGTAGAGCCCACCGTTACTCAAACTTCAATCTAATCCTAAGCTTAGGACAACAAACTTGAGTTGGATAAACTCAAATAATAAGCTCTTTATAACCGTTTTATGAAGTCACTTTTGTTAAAAAAAATTGTTCAATTTGCATCTCCCCAAAGCGAAGGGACTGGTTCTTTTAAGGTCACTCTTGGGTAAAGTTCGAATAGAAAGCTCGAATAGCATAGTTCCTGAATGAAAACTCTGCAGCTATCAAGAACTTATGAGCATTACTTTTGCTTTGAAAAATTGCACAATGAAATGCCGGATGATTTAGATGACCTTGTTAACTATTTTGAAGATACATATATAGGACTCCCATTTCACCGCAGACGAGATCCTCATTTCAAGCCAGAGCTATGGAATCTATATGATCATATTGAAAGAAATCTCCCAAAAACCAATAAAGGATGGCATCAGGCATTCCAAACTTCACTTGTATATAACCACCTGACTATTTACAAATTCGAATGTCTAGAACAAGGTCATATAGAAAAAAATTATTAGGCTCAATGCTGGACAAGACACTGTAAAGCATTTGTAGTATGAGCATATTCTGCCATTAAAAAAAATAGCTTCAGAATATCATACGGGAGTTGACAAACTAGAATATTTGTGAGCAATTTAGTTGAATTAAATTCCAAAAGTAAGAGTTAAAGAATATAATTTAGCATTTTTAATTCTTTTTGTATTTCTTATCTTTACAGGTTTTTAAATTGAAATACTTTGTTTTCATCTCCAAAATAACCTTTACCCAAGTTCGATTAGATGCCAGGCACTGAATCATGTCATGGCAACAGCCACCCTTTAAAGTATAAGATATTAACAAATATCTCAGTAAAACTATTAAGTCTTAATTATTGCTATTTTTTCAGGATATAACATCATTTTGGTGATCCTTCCTCTCAAATATGTTCCCACCCCATAATGTTGATTAAATGTTCAACATTTTCATGAAATTTTTTCAGAGATACATTTTTCAATCTGGAGATTATAATTATGTTAACCCATCTCATATGAGATCACTTAAAAATTACAAATTTCGTAATTATATGTCAATATTTACACATATCTAACCTTTTTGCTATATCTACTAGGTATATTTCTCTGATATTCAAATAAGGTTTGCTAATTTTTCACCCAATATCTCACTTATTTCTATTTAAAATGTTATTTTGATCATTCCCACATGTTTCTAAGGCTGTTTTATGCTAGAAATCGAAGTTTCATAAAAAAATTCCAGTTAATAGAATTATGGGAGGTAATGGGTTAATATTTTTTTTTTAAATTACTTTCATTGGAATTTATAACAGTAAAATCTATTAAATTAATTTTACTTTCAAAGTCAAAAGATTTCACTCTTGATTAGTGCCACTTCTTGGAATCATTGGCATCAGAGTTATTTTTAATTCTTTGACTAGATACTAACACAATTCAGATACAATTAGCAGTATTAATAGAAAATTTAATTTTGGTGTAATTTAGATGTAGAACAATTCTATAAAAAACCATCATAAAGAAATCAAGATCACATGTCATCTAGCAGAACCTACAGACATACACAAAAAATATACACATGGTGCCTTGACTAACCAGAAATAGCAGTGAAATATTTTTTGTAATAATACAGCCTAGCAAACCACAAAGGACTTATAGTACCAGATACACAACTGGTAGAGCACAAGAAAGACGCATATGATTATAGCTAGAAGAATTTGATCACAGCTCTGATCCATTACAGCTGACCTGGAGTTAAAACTCACAAGAAACTGGATAGGGAAGAGCAAATAACATGAATAAAATGCCACACTTCACTCATTAAAATAAAGTCTTACATGTTTAAGTGAATAGCATGGTCCTTAACCAGACATAAGTCTAAGACAAATCTGTGAATGGTATTAGTTGTTTGACAATTTCTGCAGCCTAAATACATCAAACAGGGACTCATCACACAATTTAACTATTATATATTAACAGAATCTGATATTCATGAAATTTAGGTTTTTAATACAACATACTTTGATAGTTTAAATACAGGCCAAAGAGTGAAAAGAAAAATGATTTTGTGTTCTATTAATTTATTATTAGGTAATGTCCCAGGTAAAATGAGAGATAACAGGGCAAATAAGACCACAAAAAAGGGAAAATCAATATAATACTGTGAAAGAGAAGGAAGTAATATTGATGGTTTGAAAAGATGTTCATTCATAAAAGGAAATAAAATTTGTCAATGAAAAAACAATTAACATAGGATTTATAGAGCATGCTTCCTACAGTTCTATATTTGAGAGATGAGGAATTACATTTAACGGATATTTGTCCTCAACTTGTTTGTTGTTAACACATTTTGGCTGATATACACTCCAGCCTTCATCAGGCGTCTTGGGGAAATTTCAAACCTGTTCTCATTCCTTAGGTATTTTTGATATTAGTATTCAGGTCACTATCTAGAATCGAAATCAGAATCTTGGGGTTAGTAGACCGCGCTCTTAACCACTATGCCATATGCCCACGGGCAATTATGGAGTGAATTTTAGGGCTTATAAATCTAATACTTCCCTATCTTTCCTTTAGGGCTTAAAAATTTAATACTTCCCAATCTTTCATTAATACCAGTTCCCATATGCTGCTCATGACTGCACAGTCTACTTAGGAGGTTATGTCCTAGCATATGTGGTGCTTTTAATTTTTGTATCTTCCAGTGGTGTTCTCTGGCTATTATTTTAACTTCATCCCACAAGAGGTGGCCTCCATCTTTCCATACATGATCACCTATACTTGATTTATCAATATCTCATGTCACAGCTTTGTGATGTTCCTCTACCCTTATTTTGAGAGGGCAGCAGGTTTCGCCTTTGTATAATCTACCACAGCTGCATGGGATGGAGTACAAGCAGTCTTTGGTCATATTCACTTCTATTGGTGGTTTTACTCAAAGGTGAAGGGTCAGAGAATGAAGACTGAAGTTTGTCACCCATCCGTGAAAGCAGTAATTAATATAAGTCGAAGACATCAAGAAAGCTCTGAAGAAGCAGTACTAAACAAAGATCTCAACTTTGTGACAACCATCAAGCACATTCCATACTTGGACATGATAGCCCCTATTGAAGAAGTAGCCACAAAGATACCAAAAGCTCAGGGAGATGAACTAATGTGGAAAGTGAGACAGGTACTAGAAAAAGTGAAACTTCCCACACCAAACATCACTAAGAAAAGTTCACTACCAAAACACTACAGAGTGACAATTCCATCATAATACTTCCAGCAGACAAGGGAAATGCTACAGTGGTGATAAACAAGTCTGAATACTCAGAAAAACTGGTAAGTCTCATAAGTGATGGTAGCTACAGCAAAGTAAAGAAAGACCCAACTCTGAAAAGAGAGAGGAAGTTATCACAGATCTTGAGCAAGAACAAGGATCACTTTATACCAATGAAGTACAGACAACTGATTCAACACTTTAGTAAACTACCACACATGTATCGTCTCCCTAAGATTCACAAGGATGGTATTCCATTAAGACCTATAGTGAGCTGTAGAGGTTCAGCAGGTCATCCACTGAGCTGCTTCCTTCTGGATATAATCAGTCCATTAACAGGAAAATCAAAATTGTACGTGAAGAATTCCATCCACTTTACAGAAATGATCAAGGATACCACCATTGAATCCAACCAGATGGTGAGTCTAGATGTGATAAGTCTGTTCATCAAAGTCCCAACTGATGAAGCACTATCAGTGATTCAAGAAAAACTAGTGACAGACACCTGCCTAAAAGAACGTACTAGTATACCAATAGGAAACTTGATGGAAATGTAGACCTGCTGTGTAGAAACTACCTACTTCAGAATGGTCACTGATATATATCAACAAGAGGGTTTAGCTATGGGTACACCATTATCACTGATAATAGCCAATATATACACGGAATACTCTGAGAATTTGGCTTTAGGATCAACACCCTAAAACAGTGGAAACAGTCAGGTGAAATCAAAACTAGGTTCAACACACCTTGCTAAATCAGCTCAGAGAGTATGATCATCCTGTACTAAAGGTGTGAAAATGGAATACATTGATATGTGAATAAAATTGCCAGCAAAACCACAGAGGTAAATATCTATCTACACATTCCATTCAAAAGATATTAGAAACCTTAAGATGGTAAACTTATGTTGGAATGATGCAATGAGAATGGCTCCTGAGAACTCCTACTGGAGTCCTCTGCCTGTCTCATTGCATCGACTAACACAAAACACCTAACACTAAATCTCTCTCTTGGCTATAGAACAGAGCAAAAACAAAGTCTGAAACTAACAGTAATTGCTTTCTGTAAGAATTCTTTCATATGTCCAGTCTTTAGAATCGTAAAACACTGGCTGGATTAAAGTGTTGTAAACTAAGAAGCGCATAACTGCCTCATGCATCACCCAACACAAAAGTACCTGATCTTTCATGATCAGAACTGAGAGCAAAAACGAAATCTTGAACTAACATACCAGCCATTTTGTATAAGAACCCTTTCATATGTCCAATTTGTGGAACTGTCTGAAAATCATTAGCTGGTTTAAAGTCTTGTAAGAGAAAGACAAAAGAAAAAATGCTAGACCATCTTACATCAAAACTAAGAATATCCATTATTTTTATGTATAAATATGTGTGGGAGACATATGTATAAATATGTGCGCTTCAAAAAATGCTCTCAAAAGAATAAAATGGAATCAAAATATATGCAGCAGCTTTGTTCCCTGGTAAATGGTACTTCATTAGTACTTAAGTATCCTTCACCACTGATTACTGACTCAAGAGCCACAGAAGAAAAATATGTAATTATATGTAGTGGATAAAGGCATTGGCTAATGCAGTGCAGTCACTTAGGTTCTGAGTTCATTCCCAGGGAAAGAATTAAGGTGAATTCATAACAGAGAGTGAAAAATATCCACCAAAGCAAAAAAATGTCAAATGTAGATATTGGAATGAAAAACAGTTTGTTTGGTCAAATAGTTAGGTTTGAAATTCTGATCCAACAACTGAGATTGACGACACACTCGAAGGAAGCTGGAGCACAATAACCAAGACGAAGTGGAAGCAACAATGACTCTAAGGACGCCATTTTGAGCAATGTAAATAGTGTTCATAATATTGATATTATTAGAAAACCGAGAAGATCAAATGCAAGTTCTCAGACTGACCAAGTTCTACTACTCAAGTGAACAGATCAACCTGGTGTAGTGATGCCTGGTTCCAGTCGCCATTTGGGGATTTTCATCCACGCATGCGCAGGGATTAGAGCCTTCCAGAAGCCCCTTATGTGCATGCGCAGTCATCAGCATCAGCTAGGCTTGACCACCATTCTCACTCTCTTCGCCTCTGCTTCCGACCGAGACACACGCATCTTGACCAGCTCCATGTAGCTGGAATTCTGAAGACACATGACGTTGGCTCACCTGTGAAGAATGCCTTCGCAATTGTGATTAAACTGACTGCTGCTTCCACACCAAGGCGACCAGACTACTGATAGTCCCAAGATGTAACGCTTGTACACATGGAAAATAAATATTTGTTTGGATATTCTTGTTCTGCTAATTTCCTTCCATGTTTATGTAAGGAATTGTGTGGCACTCATTCAGTGTCAACCTCACTTCCTACACTAGTAAGGATAGGAAATGCCTAACCATTTAACCCATTACCTACCAGTGATCTCATATGATATCACTTGAAATTTACAAATTCCGTAATGAACTGTCAATATTTACACATATCTAACCTTTTTGCTATATCTACTAGGTATATTTCTCTGATATTCAAATGAGGTTTGCTAATTTTTCACCCAATATCTCGCTTATTTCTATTTAAAATGTTATTTTGATCATTCCAGTGTGTTTCTAAGGCTGTTTTATGCTAGAAATCAAAGTTTCATAAAAAAAATTCCAGTTAATGGAATTATGGGAGGTAATGGGTTAAGCTAAATTGACAACCTCAACTGATTTGAAAGTGACAAAGATTTCACTAGAAACATAAAAACTGCATTAAACCGACAAGATCAGATGCAAATTCTCTGATCAAACTCCAATTCTTAACTGAATTTAATGAGTGGTTTAACACAATGACCCCTAAAAGTGTAGCAATGATTGGAAACTGAACCACACTAGATAACACAAACCAGTATCATGCGATTGGTCTATTAAGTAACTTAACAGGATTCAATTTTGTAGAATTTTCCCCCTTGCTCCCTATAATGAGGTTTTTGGTGGTAATCACAATGCCCACTTGATTTAACAGATAGCAGATAGACAGGAAATATAGCACAATTATTTTCCTGTTGTGGTAGGCCAGCCATAGATTGCTAACTTGTATGACAACTTGTCATACATTCCAAGCAGTATGTCTCTTTATGGGTAATATTAATATTTAAACAAGACAAGGGAAACATTACATGCTCTAATAAAATCCGATATTTGTTTGTGAATGAAATTGGTTACCCCGTTGACACAATGTATGAAATTCATTTCTATTCACCAGCAACAACAAAGTGCCACCATGACAACTACACTCTTGACAAAAGTATAAAATATTACAAAATAAATAAGGCCTAACCTAAAAAAAAAAATTAAGGATTAACTACCACAGACTTGAGGGAATTACAGAATATCTGGAATTGCAGAATAAAATTAGTCATTCAACCAATCAAGTACATATGCCATAAGTGTTGTATTTCTAGTAAGAAATTTCCATTTTATGACCCATCTATTTCCAGTTTTGTCATATGTATCTATATGAAAGGAGTCGCAACAGGAACATTCATCTCCAGCCCTGGCTTGCTCTACTACTTCAGATATCATCTGAAGAGCAAGACAGGGCTAGAGAAAAGATGCCTGTCACAAAGTGTATATGGGAAAAAAGGGAAGGATGTGGAAAGAAAGTTGGGGGTGAATGACCCTGCTTAATTTCAACCATAGTAAAGTAGTACCGTGTAGCTGGTGGACTTCACGGCCAAGGTCTAAAATTTTAAAATTATATTGTTTAATTATATTTGAATATTTTTAAAGCTATTTATGAACCCATGAACACTGTTTGTGATATCCTGTATAGTCCTCTCTATGTTCGATAAATATTATATGAATATATCTCTAGCAGCAAGTGGAATGAATGGTAATCCATATACTTTAAAACATCAAGTAAACAAGCTATTGTATTTGCAATTGTTTACAGTTCCAGAAACTTCAACATGTTGACAGAGCCTACGAAATTCATTTTCATTTACCAGCAATAACAGCTACCATAACTACCACCACACTCTTGACAAAAGTAGAAATTATTACCAAATAAATATCTAAGGAATGAAAAGGAATAACTGTTCCAGGTACACAAAACATGAAGGTGGGGCTTAGAAAGGCAATTGAGGCAATGGCTAGAATAATTTTCATCATAGATCTCATCAAAAAACAGAAATAGACTTGACAGGGGAAGACACTTCAAATTGTCCAGATTACAACACTTCGTCAGATACAATTAACTGCTGCTACCAGCTGGCAAGATGGTGCCGTCTAGTCACAGACTTGAGGGAATTATGGAATGAAATTAGTCATTCAACCATTCAAGTACATATGCCAAAGCTGTATTTCTTGCAAGATAATTTTGTTTCATTAAATATTGATTCTATAAACCCATATTTCATGTCGAGATTTGAGTCTAGTAAAAGACAACAGTAAAATTATGTTAGATACTTATGTGACAAAATTAATGTGAGAATCCATTATGAGGAAATTGGCACCTGATGCAGGAACCTGTTCATGGCTATCTATGGTCAAAGAAATGCTTCCTTAAACATTACTGTAGAGACTGATATCACAAGCAAGGACTTATAGGAAGAAACAGTGAACCAACTACAAGAATAGATTTGGCATTGAATGCTGTTAATGTGGACTTGGTAGAATGGTAATATTACTGAGAGTTGGATTTGGCAGAGAAAATGTGGCACTTAAATGGAGGTGGCACAACTGGACATTGGAATCTGAGAAAGCTTTTTGGCAACTACTGTGTGGAACTGCTATGCTCTGCACATACAATATGTTGAGGGACTGACACATCCAAGGGCCGATCCAGATCATGGTGGGCAGATCATGTTTTGAGCTCATCCCCTGCACCACCAGCACAGGGATGAGGCAAGGCACAAACTAGACCCCTCCTCAGTATAGAGTCAGTCAGATGGCACTGCCTCTGCCACTTCAGTGTGTGTGTGTGTGTGCCCCAGTCTCGCTTGGGGCTTGCTGAATATACTTGAAGTGGACAGTGCATCCGTTCATGCATGTTGCTTTGATGGATGCACTGAAAGACTGCTCAGGTCAAAAACTGGGAAAGGTATAGTAAATGTAGTGTAACATGGCCAAATGCCTCAACATCTTAGTGACACATGTATGAAGCGAGATTCCCACTTTTCCTATCTACTGTCTAGCAGTATGGCCCCTAGCCTTGCCAGCTTCCATCAAGACATCCAACCCATGCCTTCATGAAAAATGGATATTAAATAATGAGGAATCAATAATTCCCATTGTGGAATCGTTAATATTCTTTAAAACATCAATAATTTTAAAAAGTAACTTTTACAAAACCTAATAAACTATAAAATAGTTCTTGAAAAGTACAGGGAACAGTAGATATTGTCATCCTCAGTATTTGAGTGGTACTTTGTCACTGGAAGAGCAAAATTAATATCAGTGGGATTTGAACTCAGAATTTTGAGGGTGGTACAACTGCATTTTGGTGACCCTCCCACTGTTCTCAAATTTGTTTTGCAATTACGGTTAAAAATGCTTTATTTTTAATAAAACTTTGCTAAGATACATTATTCAATCTGTAGACTATATCAAAGACAATTCTGCAAGTCAGAGTGGAAGGTGGACGAAAGCAAAGCAGGACAAGAAGAAGATGGGCTTGTAACAAGAATTGGACAATCCTCAATTTTGCTGACTCAGAGTATCAGAAAACCAAGACAAGTGGCAAAATCTGGTTCTAACATCATTACCAAATACTTCTATGATCAAACAATCAAGAAATAAGACAGGATAGATAATGTTAATATTTTAAATTTTCTTTTTTGGAGTTTGTTATAAACCCTAACCAATTAAATTTACAAACCTTTTTGCAAGAAAAACTAAAATTCTATTCTGAACAAAGTTAAGAAAAAAAAAATTTCAGTTTTACATCCACCTAAAAATTTCCACAGCTTTTCCAGTTTTGATTTTTCTTTGAAGTTTTTTCAAATTTGAAACAATGATATAACTCTGCAAAAAAATTAAAATTCATTGTTTTACCATTTTTTTTTTTGTAACTTTGCCACTACATAAATATAATGCAAAACAAATTCAAATTACGTAAAACTGGCTCTGGTACTTACATTGTGTGAAAAGCAGGTGTTTGGCAATTGTAATCCAGAATGAAAGTAGAACCAACAGAATAGTTTTAATGGGTTATAAAAGTCACTGAACATTGGAGTGGCCTGTGAGCAGGAGGTCTTGATTCTCATAATAGTGTCAAATAAGCTCAAGTTACATTCTATTTCTTGCTTTTGCTCTTTTATTGATGCTGCAAGCAAGACTATTCTCAAGACTACATCAGTGCCTACAGGTCGTCATTGTTTAACATCCACTTTCCATGCTAGCATGGGTTGGACGATTTGACTGAGGAGTGGTGGACCAGGTGGCTACACCGGGTTCCAATCTGATTTGGCAGAGTTTCTACAGCTGGATGCCCTTCCTAACGCCAACCACTCCAAGAGTGTAGTGGGTGCTTTTACGTGCCACCAGCACGAAGGCCAGTCAGGTGGTATTGGCAAAGGCCACACTCGAAATGGTGTATTTTACGTGCCACCTGCACAGGAGCCAGTCCAGCGGTACTGGCAACGATCTCGCTCAAATGTCTTTTCACGTGCCAGGAAGGCGACGTTGGTAGCCTACAGGTGTTATTAAAAATTGTAATGGAAAACAATTCCTTGAATGTTGAGAAATTAATTCAAAAATATTCCCATCTTTAGGAATTTCATTTATCATAAATGGTAATTACTAGTCAAAAAGTATTCAATAATGCTGTTACTGCTTCCACTAAAGTTTTAAATGTATATAGCACTGAAAATGTGAATTTTTTAAAACCAATTTAAAAACCCCAGAAGGGCTAAATTTTGTCATACCTAAATCTCTTGCTAAGGGGGGTGGGGCAAGCGCTTTGACAGGGAGCTTGTAGCAAAATCAGGTTTCTATTTTTAGTTTCGTTAGTGTTGCATTTCTGTTGAAACTTGCATTCTTTTCAAAATTTAATCTGAATTCACTTCATTAATGGCTGACATGTTACTGAAGTTCTAAAGACTTTTGTAATGAAAGAATTATTGCAGTGAAGTTCATGTGAATCAACTTTGGTATGCTGGGAGACAAGAATGGTTCAGTCTTTCAAAATTCATTGAGTATTTCATCTTGTCGTTTGCCAACATTTTTATCATCCTTACTTTGAAGCTTATCAAATTTAATCTGGTTTGTTTAAAACAAGGCAATCTATTTTATCACAGTATTAAATATTACTTTTCCAGCCATGTGTCATCAAGTACAGGAAACATTTGAAAAATCAGAGAAAAGGGATTCATATTGTATTCATGAATTTAAACAGCTTGTATGTACTTACCTGACTGATTAAACAGTCAGGAAACTTCAAGGAACAGAAATCTCAAGGTTTCAACGTACAAATGCATAATGCCAATGAATGACAGATATATTTGTAGTGTACAGAGAAATAGAAAGCTTTGAGGGGAGAGCAGAAAAAGTTGATGTAGTCTGTCATGTTTAAAGTCCCACCCGATTAGAAAAAAAAAAATTCAATTTGCAAGAGTCTGGCCACATTTTTAATTTCTTCATCAGCAAAACTGAATAAGGCTCTCTAGTTGCCTTGTTTATAGGAATTAAGCCTAGAAATCCAAGGGATTCAATTTTTTATCACTCAAAAACCAAACTAAAATTCAGTGTTTCCAAATGGAAATTTTTATAAATTCAGTCATTTGTAACTTTTTACTGTTTTAAAAATCTTCCTTTAAAACTCAATTTAATTAAGGAAAAATTTTTCAACTTCATTTCTCCATTACTTTATCTGCCCTCAATATACTCCCATCTTTCCATTGGGTTTCATTTCAAGGGTTTTCTGTATGTATTACACAATGGCAGGTCATAGCAATTTGTAGTTCTGCAATTCTGAGTTTATATGTATTATGGTTTAAAGCACATGTCCAATAGTGTTTGGCCTTCAGCTGGAGTTTTCTTGCAGTGCTTCTGGGACTTCATTATTTGAGAAGTTATTCTTAGAACAGTAAGAATAAAACTTGCAATGCATGGAGTGAACTATCTACAGCAATTTCTACAAAAACAAGTCTCTGCTCATTGTTATTGTCATTTCTTTGTTGGTAGGATTATGGATAAGGCACACCAATTCACTGCAAAGAACAAAGACAATAGTAAGTATGAAAGTAAACAGCTGGATTACTTCGTACAGGAATTTATTTTCTGTGTGAATGCTATAAAATTAAATTGTATATATTTCGTGTGCGTGTGCGTGTGTGTAGATACAATTAATATGGGTATTTTTCAGAGTGACAGATTTGATTTTATATCCTTATGCACTATATGTTATAAAGAACATGCTGTTGGCATCCTTTTGTCTCGGGAGACAAAAGTGTTATGTGTATGAGAAGTGGTGGGGTGGTGTTAACCAGGTTCCTATTATGAAGCCAGTCGAGTGTGTGGAGAGGCCAATGAGAGGAATTGGGTTTTAAAAGAAAAAACAATTTAACTTTAAAAAGTTAATGGAATAGTAAAAAAAGATAAAATTATTAGGTTACAAACGAAATTTGCTTAGTGAGGGGTGAAACTATTAACACCAATAAAACAGAAAATTAATGAAATGCAATTTAAGTTATTATTTTAGGCTATCCTATAGTGTTGAAAATTATGTATTTCATAAAAACCCCAAATTTCTTCGAATGTATTTTTTTTGAAAATGATATATTTGTAATCGGGATGTTTCAGACATTTGTAACAAAGTTTAAAACTACTTAAGGTTTTCATTATTAAATGTAAATTACATTAATTTGCTGTAAAAAATACCTTGAAAAAAAAATTGTCAAAAAGTCAGTTCTATGCAAATGCCATAAATAGATATTTTGTTAGAAAATTTTTTGGAGAAAAAGGAAAAGGTGACAAAACTCAGCCAACTAACAGGGTTTATATTATCGTTTACAAACAAATCTGAATTATTTTTCTTTTTTGTGATAAATATTTAAAAAGTTATAGAAGAGGAAGGAACAAAAAACTGAAGTTATCTATTTTCGCTGAATTGTAATTTCTGCTGTTGAAAGGATGCAAAACCTGGAGATATTCCAACTTTTGACGCAGTCGATAATTTCCGACACTACTGTATAGGGTTACCACCATTTTAATTCTTTTTTTAACTTGTTTCAATCATTTGACTGGCTTTGATATTTAATATTAAATACTTTAAAAGAAAAAATTAAATTAAAATAAATCTTATGTCGTGTGTGTGGAAGAGGAGGAAAATATACAGACATTTTTTTGCTTTTTGTTAAAGAATTAGCATTTAAAACAATGACCTGGAACATAACCAGAAATAGTCAACTGGTAGCCCTAAACTATATGAAGCCGTTGTACGTATAAGAGAGAAACGATTTTTTAAAAATCTTTTATTTGTTCCAGTCATTAGACCGCGGCCATGATGGGGCACCGCATTCATTTATAAAACCCAATATAACAGTTTGAATATATATATATATATATATATATATATATATATATACACAGCTTCAAAGAAGAATGCCTTTCCGCCCAAATAGAAATACAATCATTCAAAAAGAAATTAAAAATGAGAAAAAAAAAAAAAGTAACAAACCTCAGTCATTCAGAGAGCCTGCACACCCGCACAGACAAGCAAACCGAAATGGATATATCTGATAGAAGGGAAGTAAGTCCCATTTATACAGTAAATCAGCGGAAGTCCGGTTTCGCGTGAACCGGAAGTCGAAATGTTATTTCGTTCATTTAAAGATAAAATGGCGGACGAAGCCGATCCGGTTGTCCACGAGGTGAGTTTAATTAACGTTTCATAGCAATTTATTGACTGACACAATGCAAGATCTGATCTGTGAGTTGACAGTATCAGCCGCCAGTGAGCGGTTTGCGCCTTATTTTGTTTGTTATAATTTGTTGTTTTGAATTGAAACCTCGCCGGTCGATGTCTCGCGCTTTGGACATTTCAGTTCGATTAAGTCCTTGTAGTAAGGTAAATTAATTACCTTCCAGTAATTGAAAGATGGCATTCCATTTCCCAATTATATGATCTCCACAACAACATTATTTTAATCGAGACTAATTTATTGACAAACAGTTGAGGTCCGAACTAATCTATGATATTTACTTTTATCTCTTTCCATTTCTGTATCCAAATAACATCGGGTCGTCGTTGTTTACTAATCTCTTGTGCCGATGAAACATGTACCAGTCGTATACTGAGGTGGATTTTAATGAATGCGCCGTTCTTTTTCTGGTTTCTAGTCTTATAACAATATAAGGCACGATTATGTCGCTGATTTTAGGTTGGTTGTTTTATAATAATGTAAAAAAGAAAACCATTTGTGTGTTGGTGATGTTTAAAATACGAGAACCAGGGATTTAAGATTCTACTACATGCAGTTTGGTAACTTAATATTCTGATTTCATATCCTACCAAAATCATTGCCTTTCGTTGATAGGACTAGATGTTGGGTAAACGTGGTGGTAAACCGTCGAATGTGCCCTTTGTGTTTGTGATTATTTACCAGCACACATTCATCTGACAAATCATTTTATTAATAAGTTAAACACATGTTTTGTTAACGCGGCTCTTTTGGTATTTTAATTTCTCCGATGGAGTCCTGATCGAAAACAGAAAATTATTGTTCTTTGAAAATTTCAAGAAAAAATTTTTCTGATGTAAACATTGTCATATTTCGTCATATCGTGATGGTAGCTTCAGCATAAATTGAGATATAGAGAATGATTTTCATTGGTACCAAACATTAATACATAATCTATATATATATATATATATATATATTCCCACCGCTCTCTCTCTCTCTCTCTAAATATATATATATATATATATATATATATGACACACGCACACAATTTTAAATGTGTAGATTTATCGTAATCAAGTCTGCAATTTAAGAAAACCCGTCCCTTTTTTTCTAATCATCAAATATTTATGTATGTATGTGATGTCTGTTTTACCTAAATTGTCTATAAAAGTGTCCTTGTTAGTCGGTGAGTGAAAGGACAAATATAATTTGTTTTTCTCTGCCATTTTTCGATTCTTTTTGACTCTGTCTTTGGAGCCAAGTTAATCCTACAAATATCCGGACAAGATTCACAAAAATAAACTAACTATATGGCAACACCTCAAAATTCCCAGTCTCCTCTTTCTCACACACGCACTGCTTAATGTTCTGAACTCAAATTCTGTTGCAGATATTAAACCCTCCCTCCTCCTCCTCCTCCTCCCCCTTTTGTCCTTTTGGAATCAATAAAATACTGGGGTTGATACAAATGGCCCATTTACTCCTCCAAAATGTGTGACGAGTCTCTGCTTACATTAGAAATAATTTTTATTTATCCATTTCAATTCCTTGTTTTCATCATCAACATTGTCTTCATCCAATGATGCTGGGCAACAGAATTTGACTCATAGTGCAGGCATAACTGTGTGGTTAAGAAGTTTGCTTCACAACTAGGTGACTTTGAGTTCAATTCCAATGTTGACATCCTGGGCAAGTGCTTTTATTAACCTTAAGTTGACCAATACGTTGAGTGAAATTTAGTTGATGTAAGCTGTACACAATTCCCTAATATTCAATATCTGTGTGAGGGGAGTAGTATGTAATTCTTTCAGCCATGTGAGTGTATTTATACTTATATCCATAGTGATACAAGAAAACAACATCCATCACAATACTAACAAAAACCATTCTCCACGGAAACCAACAAAGGAGTTTCTGTGCAATCATGACCTGCTAGAAATAGAAGCCAAATTTCTCTCAAATCAGAGTGCTGTCTTAAAAAAGGGCAGTGGGGACATTGACTATTGTAGCCAAGAGTACACTTTTCCTGGAAAAAAATATGGTAAGATGGTCAAGGGCTTGTTTAATTATTCAGTTTGAGTTAAGGGGGGTGTGTGTGTTGGGGTAGGGAGGGTATCATCAGAAGTAAGGAAGACTTAGCTTGAAATTTGGAAACAAAAATGGTCTTTTTGTCATTTTATGTACTATTTATATCTTTCTTCTTTGTCTTTTTCCCCAGGTAGATGTCTATTTATCTAAAAGTTTGGCTGAAAACCTTTATCTTCTCCAGGTAAAGTTGCAAATTCATTTTCTCTGTATTTTGAAAGTTGTAAAAGCAATTTATATTCATTATTTACATTCAATGGATATTTGTCCTCATCTTGTTTGTTGTTAACACGTTTGCTAACAACAAACAAGATGAGGACAAATATCCGTCGAATGTAAATAATGTACATAATTCCTCATCTCTTAAATATAGAACAGCAATTTATATTGTTATAAAAGAAGTTCATATTTGAATATCTATAATGATAAACACGGAAGTTTGTCTGTTCGCCTGTCTAGGACCCTTGTATTTCAGTCTACATTCGCTGTACGTAGACATATTATACCTTTTTGGAATTGGGATGATCCTGGGATTGAAAATCTGCCCTTCAGTTAGTTCTTGAACATCCAGCATTGGGAACAGGTCTGGATGAGGATTTATTATCTGCTAACAGTTGAAAATATAAAGTTTTAAAAGAACTTCAAAAATTTGTGAACTTACAAACCTTTCATTTAAACTGAATTTAAAGTAATAGCATATTGGTAGGATACCAATAAATGCTGTATTATTGCTCCCTTTAGTTTTGGGCCACAGGCCCAATTAGCCCTCCACAGGAGCTAGCATAAAAGTCCACTTGGAGTGCAGCTTTTAATTTGATGTTTGGCGTTGTTTCGTATAATAACAAAAAGTACAGAATATGCAAACTTTGGCAACATTTTGTTTTCCCCATTTAGCTACATTTTTTATACACAAACTGTGATGGAGCAGAAAGACCTACAGACTGCCCCTTATGTCCTTCTGACATGCACCTCTCATTATGAACCCTTTTGCTGCCATATTTTTGTTGACATGCTGTTATATAAATAGATAAAGGATAAATGAAATGAAGCCGTTTGGTTCCACCTCTGAGTGACTTCATCGAACCTACTTAATACAACTTTTTTTTAAAGCATTATTTGTAACAGTTTTAAACATTATTTGTAACCATTATCTTTCATCTTTCCAAAGATGTCTGTGTTAAATTTCTTTAAAAGTTCAATATAGCTTACCCATTCTGATATTGTGCTGGTGTCCATTTTCTTGACCCACCACTCAGCCCTCCTCATAATCTTTTATTCTTGAAAGATACTCTGGGTCTGCCCCCACACACTGAAGGTACTCGGGCAATCTCCTAAATTCTGTTGTATTTGCTTTTATTGCTCTATCCCACGAGTTTATCTCCTTATGAAGTTTTTCATTTTGTTGTACAGTATATTTTTTCTTACAGGACAAGGATGGGGAAGTTTGGGGCTTCTGTGTGCTTGTGCTTGTCTTTGTGTCAGGTGGTGCATGGAGAGGGTTGGTGTCTGTAGAGGGAGGTTGGGGCAGTGTGGGATGGGGTCATTTACAAAGTGTGCTTTTTTTCCTTCTCTTACTTTTTTTTTTTCTCGCTGTTTCCCATCTGTTCTTTTCCTCTTTCATCTCTTCCTCGGCACCAGTGCTGATTTTCGTCAGTGGTGAAGTCATGATTTCTTTCCTGCTCTTGGGTTTCTCTTTAGTCTTCATGGGTGACGGAGGACAGTCCGCTCTAATGTGGGCTTTCAGGCCACATTTATAGCATCGTGGGATCCTGCCTTCTACTCTGACTTTTGAGTGTCACCTCTTCAACCGTGATAGTCTCAACCATGTTTTCAAGGTCTTCCGAGGCCGCCTGGATTATCATATCTAGGCTCTGCCCTTGCCAGTTCTTATGGGGCATTCTGGTGGCCTGGAGTTTGCACATCCATGTATTATTATCAAATGAACATGTCAATATTCATCATTGAAAGAGATATGTGGAGGGATGTGTGTGGCTTTGTGGTTACAATGTTGGGTTTGCAGTCATAATATAGGTTTGATACTTTGAGTAAGCACATCACTTCATGTTATTTCAGTCTACTTGGCTGTAATGAGTACCAGCTGACTGCTGGTGTAGCCCCCACCCCCTCTATCTCTCCTGCTGTTACATCCTTGGTGTTCCACAGGGTTGTGGGTGCGATAATGGTCTAGAGGATGTCTCTATCTGCTTCCATCTTCATTGGCATCTAAAATAATTAGTGAAACTATGGTATAAGGTCATATTTACCTGTGAATGACAACTAAGCATGTGTGTGTGTGTGTGTATATATAGACGTGTGTTTATCAAATAACCATTTCATATGTTTGTTCACTAAATTCTTTTCATGAAACCAACATTTTTATTTTATGTTTTTTTTTTTTTTCGTTATCCAGTATCTTGTTCGACCTTCTCATTTGACCTACGAAGACATCACACCTCTAAGTGTGAAGGTGAAACCAACTCAGAAAGAGGTAAGTTATCACAATCTTCTCGTCTGGCACTTATGATAGACAAGCATCATCATTTAACATGCCTTTTTTCATGCTGGTATGAGTTAGATGGTTCAACAGGAACTGACTAGGCAGAAGGCTGCACCAAGTTCCAATACCTGCTCTGGTATGGTTTCTATGTCTGGATGCCCTTCCTAACAAAAACCACTTCACAAATGTTCCTTGAAATATAGACCAAATGGTCCTTAGTTGAACTTTTATTCCACCTATTTTGTCCCAATTTATCTGACTGACAAAACAAAAAAAAAGCTAAATCCATTTATTCTTGTTGTTACAATGGTTAGCAGATGATCGAGAATCCAGTGTTTTTTGAGGTTGATAAAACCAAATATCATTCTATTCTTTGCTTACATTGAAAAATAGATATAAAACAATCAAATAATTTCATTCTGCATCAAAGTAGTCATCATCATCATCATCATCATTTAATGTCTGCCTTCCATGCTGGCATGGGTTGGACAGTTTGACAGGGGCTAGCCAGGCAGAAGACTGCACCAGACTTCTGTGTCTGTTTTGGAACAGATTTTATGGCTTACAGAATGGACTGAGTGCTTTTTATGTGGTACCAGCACATTTAAGGTCAGTTTTGGCATGGTTTTTACAGCTGGATGCCCTTCCAAATGCCAACCACTTCACAGTGTGGACCGGATGCTTTTTATGTGGCACCAGCACTGGCAGGGTCACCAGGTGGCTTGCAAGATGAGGAGTCTTTCAGAGGGGAGGGGGAATTAGAGGAGGTGATCTTGTGTCAGATGATGAAAGGTTAGAGTGTGACAGAAGCAGAAACAGATGTCTTGCTGTGGAGGAGGTACATGGTTACCTGACTAGAGAAAGAGTGATCAAGAATGAGGACAAAAAAGAGGTTCTGCTGTAAAGGAGATACATGGTTGCCCAGCCAGAGGGATGAGAAAGAGAGGAAAGAGAGAGAGAGTGGGAGACCACAAGTGTGCAAGAGAGAGCAGGAGAGAGATGGTGGCAAAGTGCCAGGGCCTACTCACAAGGAACGGGGATTAGAATATAAATGTAATGGTAAAGGAAGAGAGAGATAGATGGTGGCTAGTGCCAGGGCATAGCAAAAATTCACATTCGACCTGGCTGTGTGATTAGGAAGTTTACTTAGTAAATATTTAGTTTCACCGGTCTGATTTCCACTCATTTACTTATTATTTTTATTAAAATTTTCATTACAACTTGCAACCTTTTCAGTAGTCATTCATTCTGTCTGTTATAATCATAAGCAAATGTGTGGAAATCAGACTAGTGTGTTAAATTAATAAGGCACTAAAAGAGAATGACTCTCCCCGGACACGATAAAATATGCTTCGACACACGAATTCACATAAAGAATCTTGCAAACTACATACAAAAACGAAACAGTCTATTACAAACTACATCACACTCTTCTTATTGATTATTATTATCAGGGGTTTTCAAACTGTGGTCCTCGGACCACAGGGGGTCCGTGGACAGCAAATACTTTTTATGGGCAATTTGATTTTATATATGTTTTTTAATCGAAATCTTTTAATTGACAATAAACGTATTTGTTAAATAAATAAATGTAAAAATATATGTTATTTTAAGCAAATATTTATGTATAAATTTCATAAGCGTTTATAAGGGGGTCCCTAAGGTAAAGCCTGAAATATAAAGGGGTCCGCAAGTCAAAAAGTTTGAAAACCCCTGATTATTATCATTATTATTATTATTATTAGTAAGGGTGTTGGCTTGGCAGAATTGTGAGAGCATCAGGAAAAATGTCTTACGGCATTCATTCTGGCTTCTTACATTCTGAGTTCAAATCACACAAAGGTCAATTTTGCCCCCTTCTGGGGTCAATGAAGTATAATACTGCTCAAAGTACTGCGATCAATATAATTGCCTTTAGTTTTACTCCAAAATGTCTGACCTTGTTCCTATTTTAGATATTATTTTTCTCATTTTGTTAATTTAAAAAATTTTATTTTTGTATGGCTTTCAGATTGAAATTCAACTTCCTGTTAATACAAAGAGCAACAATTATGCATTTAGTAAAGGTGAACAGATGGCTCTCATGGTTGATGGTCGATATAAACCTTCTGATCAGAACTTCTTCGACAGGTAAATAGTTTTTGATTGTATTAATGCTTCATTAACCCATTTAGTGTCTGTATTTCTAATAAAATACACACCGATGGTGAAAATAATCAAAAATTTGTTCAGGATTTAGTCGGATATCTCTGTCCATGACTTAGAAAACATTCTTTGCCTAAAATTATTTGTAGAAAGTTTAACCCTTTTGATCCTAACTTACCTGAGACCACCCTAGGTTCTCTGAATTGAACTTTCTGTTTAAAATATTCTACGTTAAAACCTTTCTTCCCAACTATATGGTTCCAGGTTCAGTCCCACTATATGGCATTTTGAACAAGTGTCTTCTTCTATAACCTTGGGTCAACCAAAGCCTTGTGTGTGGATTTGGTAGACAGAAACTGAAAGAAGCCTGTTGTATATATGTATATACCTGTATGTGTGTGTGTGTGTGTGTGTCTTTGTATGTGTTTGTCCCCCGTCACTGCTTGACAACCGGTGTTGGTGTGTTTACATCCCCACAACTTAGCAATTTGACAACAGCGACCAATAGAATAAGTACTAGGCTTTAGAAAATAAGTTCTGGGGTTGATTTGTTCGACTAAAATCCTTCAAGGTGGTGCTCCAGCATGATTGTAGTGAAATGACTGAAACAAGTATAAAATAAAAAATTTTAAATCTCATGTAAATTTATAGTCCCAAACACCATCTTGTTGGTTTTGACTAAATTCTTCATTCTTTTTAGCAAGACACTTTATTACACGTTACCCCAGTTCACTCAGCTGTAGAAATGAGTTGCAACATCACTGGTACCAAGCTGTATAGACCATTACCTTTCCCTTGGATAACATCAGTGGCATGGAGAGGGGAGGCTGGTATGCATGGGTGACTGCTGGTCTTCCATAAACAAATTTGCCCAGACTTGTGCCTCAGAGGGGAACTTTCTAGGTGCAATCCCATAGTCATTCATGACTGAAGGGAGTCTTTACCATTCTTCTTAGAGTAGAGAATTGGTTGATGCTAAAAGTGATAGTGGCATCTGTGGCCAACAAATGTTGAAATTGTTTTTGCACAAATGCGATGCATTAAAAACGCTTGTTTTCTAAATATCTTGACACTTTCCAACTCACCTCAAAACCTTTTTGCATGCTTTGGACCATCCACAGCACAATGGATGTAAATATTTGTTCTGTATTAGTGGTTCCTGCAATAGGCAGACACCCTTCAAACTCTGTCTGTCTGTCTCCCCCTCTCTCTCTCTCTCATCAATCTTGTAAACTTGATTTTTTTATTTTCTGCCATTTGATTATTTTTATCTTCAACAGGATTCCCTGGATTCCTATATCTTAATTAAATTACCTGTTGTAATTAATCACTGCTATTATGTATATTCCTTTTTGATATAGTCAACTGAAAACCTGTCATTTCTTCCTCTAGTAATGTCATGGACAAAACCATTCTTGCCTCCGGACCGTCATCAGTCTCCACCCATCGATATGCTGTTGGTATTTACAAAGATAGTAAGTTTTAACTATATTTGGATTGTTCATATGCTGTCCACCACAATCATTTAATTTATCCTTAAATGTATCTTCTAATGTTGCCTCCAGCCATTTTGGTCTTCCATACCACTGGATATCTTGTTGGCCATAATTAAAGATTGGAGAAAGATATTGCTAATTAATCTAAAAATGCTAAAATATATTACTGTTGCTTGTTTCAGTTGACTTCGATAATATCCTAGACTATACATCCTAAACTGTTTTTCTTTCTAGATGAGTTTCATTTGACTCCGTTGTATGCTATGGCCCAAGTCAGGCCATCATTCTCTTATATGGACAGAGCAGATGCTAAGCAAAAACTCAATATTAAGCAGAGTGAAGGAGGAGGTAAGTGAAGCATTTAAGAACAATAAAACCATAAGCTTAATATTCGACCCACTAAACACTATCTTTGACCTTCCAGTTTTTATATCTTGTCTTCTGGAGTTTTTGTATATCATAAATGGATTCTCTCTTCACATTATAAACCTTTCCTCATTTATCACTGATCTGGAATGATACAACACTCAATTGTTCCATGCTACACTTATATCCTGAATTAATTTGTGATAACAGAGGTTGACAATCAAAGATTCTGCTTAGACTACAAAAGTGCATCCCAGCAACCATCCAAAATGCTCAGAACGAACCCATTTTCCTCATATGTCCTATAATTCATTCAACATGTTTTTTTAATATTTTGTTTAACCAAACACTGTGTGTGTGTGTGACAGGCTTTCAAATTCTGTCTCCCAAATCCATTCACAAGGCTTTAGTTCGTTCAGGGCTTTAGTAGAAGATACTTGGCCAAGATACATGAACCTGAAGCCATGTGATTGGGGAACGAACTTAACCACAAGGCGACACCTGCACCTAATATAATCATTATATTATAGGTGAAAATGGTTCTCGGTTCAGTTCAGTTTCACTGCATGACACCTTGGGCAAGTGTTTCTTACTATAGCCTCTGGCCAACCAAAACCCTTATGAATGAATTTGGTAGACAGAAACTGAAAGGAGCCTGTTGCATATACATACATATATATGTCCACAATGTAACCTCGTGGACATCGGTGGTGATTTTTTCTTCCTCTGTTTTTCCCTTCTTTGAACTTTCCTTGTTTCCGACGAAGAGCTCTGCTCGAAACGTCATACTCTCTCTCTTTCCTTTCCCGAGCGTCTAGTAACACTATCTATATCACGTCCTCACGTTGTTGTTATTGTATTTTGTCTTTTTCCTTTTTTTGAACCTATATATATATATATATATATATATAGACATACATATATAATGTAATCGCATGTGGAC
>NC_069002.1:13659153-13664144 GCF_001194135.2 Octopus bimaculoides | reverse complement strand
TCCTCATTTTTCCTTCTTTCTCTTTGGACTTTCCTGCTTGAAACATTAAGAACTCTCTCTCTTCACCGAGCATCAAATTAATATATTTCTTGTGCATGTCCTCACGTTCGTTTTTTTTCTCTGTTTGTTTATGTGAATTGACTAGATTTATCTGTGTGTGTGTGTGTGTGTCTGTGTTTGTTCCCCACTAGTGCTTGACAACTACTGTCATATTTGGGTCCCTGTAGGCTAAATGAAATCATGGTCGTGGTGAGATTTGAACTCAGAACATAAAGAGCATAAAAAGTAACTGTGCCAGTGACATATAAAAGAAACACCCAGTACACTCTGTAAAGTGGTTGGCATGAGGAAGGGCATCCAGCCATAGAGACCAAGCCAAAACAGATGACTGGAGCCTGGTGCAGCTTTCCAGCTTACTAGCTCCAGTCAAACCATCTAACCCATGCCAGCATTGGAAACGGACATTAAATGATTATAATAATGATGTAATTTAGTAGTTCAACAAAAGAGACTGATAGAATGAGTCCCAGGCTTAAAAGTAAGTACTGGGATTGATTCATTTGACTAAAATTCTTCAGGACGATGCCCCAAGCATGGCTGTAGTCTAATGACTGAAACAAGTAAAAGATAAAAGATATTAACATGCAAACAATCATAATGTTTGTCAACTTTTTCAATCATATTTCTAGACTTGTCAGTCATTTTCTTTTTGCTTGTATTGATAATTTAGGCAATATTGATTTAAATAGTCTCTGTTGTTTTCAACTTGTTTTATTCTGTATTCATTATCATCATTTAATGCCTGTTTTCCATGCTGGCATGGGGTGGACAGTTTGACAGGAACCAGCCAGCTGAAGAGCTGTCCAGGTTCCATGTCTGTTTTGGCATGGTTTCTACCGCAGGATACCCTTCTTAATGCCAACCACTTTACAGAGGGTACTGAGTGCTTTTATGCAGCTCTGGCTCAGGTGCACTGGTACAGGTGTTTTTTACCTGGCACCAGCACCCATGAGCCTGCATGATTATTACCAGAAGTGAGATGACAGAAGCTAGCAAGCCAGAGAGCTGCACCAGGTGCCAATTGTCTGTTTTGACATAGTTTTTACAGTTGGATACCATTCCTAATGCCAACCACTTTAGAAATGCTCAGCTGGAGAATGATGCAGGAAACAAGCTTGTATGCAAAGACAACCATGCTTTTACTTAGCTTGGTATGTTTTCTCAAGCACAGCCAAACACCAGGGTTCTCAGTTTTCTGTCAACCTTGCTGTGAATCTCAACGTCTGTATATCTTTGTCCCACATGTTCCCTCTATTGTTCATTTTGGTTTTCCAGAATCTTCTCAAGAGGAGGAAGAAGAAGAAGCTAAACCTGTTCGGCTGAAGTTTGCACGACATGAAACTGTCGAAGCAAAAGCCAGACGCATGGCATCATATGATTATTACCAGAAGAAGCGAGATGAAGAGCAGTGGGTAGACCTTAGATATCATTCTATGGATGTAAGTCATTTTACATAACATTTTTCACCTTTAAGTCTTATAATTGTCATCATTCTTGCATGGGTCAGATGGAATTCATTAACCCTTTAGTGTTTGCATTATTCTGCCAAAATTAATGCTTTTTTTATCCACATTGTTTTGAACTAATCATGCATTATCTTGTAGCTATGAGATTTTGATGAGGTAGCTGTTAATTTTTAAAACGATATTGTAGGGTTGGTGTGAGAGACCAGATCTGGCCAGTTTGAACATAAAACAGGCAGAATACTTTTGGCCGGATATGGCCGGTTTAATTGTTAAAGGGGTTAAGACACAATTTTCTACAATTGGATGTCCTAACTGAACCATCACTCGCATTGTAGCTAATATTTCCACTTGGCTGGACATATTTTTTTAACAGAAGACTGGAGACAAGTGACATCATTTCTATGATTGTGATGCTTGTAAACAAGCACCACGTCCACCTTCAAGACAAGAATACATACGCACGCACACACATACGTGGTAAACTCCTTTTCAGTTTCCATCTACCAAGTTCACTCACAAAGCTTTGTCTTTCTTTCACAGGACGATAGATCACTAGCGGAGAGAAATATGCTGTTTGCTACGAAAAACCATGACATCAGTGAGTTTAACATTCCACCATGGGAGTATTTGGAGAAATTAATGCCACCTGTTACTGAGGAGGAGGAGTAAGTATTGTGAACCTATCTTGTTCTTCTGTTGTGATGGTCTCTCTGTGTAGGATTAACTTCTGTGTGTGTGGGGAAGAGGTCAGCTATGTTTTGTTTTTTTGTGTTGTGTGCTGTGTTTATTTTATGGTTGAAAAATGAAGGGTAAACTATTAAAGTGTCCTGCTCTTTTTTTTTTATTATTGTGAAGGTGCATGGCTTAGTGGTTAGGGTATTATCCAGCTCACGATTGTAAGGTTGTAAGTTCAGTCCCAGGCGGCACGTTGTGTCCTTGGGCAAGACACTTTATTTCACATTGTTCCAGTCCACTCAACTAGCAAAAATGAGTCGTACCTATTTTTCAAAGGGGCCAGCCTTGTCACACTCTGTGTCACACTGAATCTCCTTGAGAACTACGTTAAGGGTACATGTGTCTGTGAAGTGCTCAGCCACTTGCATGTTAATTTCACAAGCAGGCTGTTCTGTTGATCATTCAACTGGAACCAACGTAACCAACGGAGTGCCACTGATGATTATTAAGGTGTCAAATTGTTAGTAAACCAGGCAAAATGCTCAGCAACATTTCTTCTGGCTCTTTACATTCTGAGCTCAAACTCTACCAAGGTTGACTTTACCTTTTACCCTTCCAGGGTTGATAAAATAATTAACAATTGAACACTGGGGTTGATGTAATCAATTAACTCCTCCCCTAAAATTGCTGGCCTTGTGCCAAAATTTGAGATCATTATCATTGTTGTTGGGTTGTCATTAGAGTATCACAGAATTGGTAAGACATTAAGGCGGCGAGCTGGCAGAAACGTTAGCATGCCGGACGAAATGCTTAGCGGTATTTCGTCTGTCTTTACGTTCTGAGTTCAAATTCCGCCGAGGTCGACTTTGCCTTTCATCCTTTCGGGGTCGATTAAATAAGTACCAGTTACGCACTGGGGTTGATATAATCGACTTAATCCGTTTGTCTGTTCTTGTTTGTCCCCTCTGTGTGTAGCCCCTTGTGGGCAGTAAAGAAATAAGAATTGGTAAGACATTTAAGCACCCTTATCTTTCGAACCTAAGAAACCTGGGGCAGCTGTTTCTCCCAGGAATACTTTGAACATTCTTCCTTTAAGCCCCAGTTGTAGTGTCTTACTTCTAGAAGCTTACGAAACACATTCATATCAATTGATTTAAACCAATCCCAGGAGAATGAAAGATGAAGCTGGCTGTTAAGTTCTTTTATCAACCCTAGAAGGATGAAAGAAAAAGTTGACCTTGGTACCATTTGAACTCAGAATGTAAAGTATTGGAACTAAGTACTGCAAAGAATCTTAACCAATGTTCTAACTATTCTACCAATCTGTTGTCTGTACATTTGCTCATTAGTGATGAAATTAATCTTTAATTAGTGCTTCTTGTTGCCACTGTATATCACAGTTTTTTGTTATGTATTATAACAGGGAAAAACCAGCTCTTCCAAGCAATATCCTCTCTTTGAGTCAGCTACGTACAATGCCACTCCAAGAACAGGTGAAAGCTCTTCTTATCAATGGTAAGATATCCTTTATTTTATCTGAAGATATTTTCCAAAAGATTTTAACCAGCAGCTCATCTCTAACTTAACCCTTTTGTTACTGTATTTCTGTTGAAATATACTGCCTTTGATGTAGTTGTATGCTGTCAACTTAATGTGACAGTCCCCTGAAGGGAATAATACTACTGTTGGTTAGACCTAGTAGTATTATTTCCTTCAGGGGACTGTCAGATTAAGCTGACAGCACACAACTACTTCATCGTATCACTACTGCATAAATCTCTCTGAGCGATTTAGAAATGTATTATTTCTAAATATACTGCATTTGTTTCAATTAATTTTGAAAATAATGAGGAATTTACTAAAATAATTTCGTCATTTTTAAGTTGGTGCTTGGAACATAAATTAACATGAAAATATCATGGAAGGTTTTAATAATTTTCAATCACCTTAAAACAGGAACTTTGTATCATAGAACCGAGGGCAGGTTGATATCAAAAGAGTTATGAGCAATGTTATTCTTCAATTATTTTGTATATATTCTCCTTCTTTCTCCTCTATGAGGTATAGTTCTCATTACATGTCACACTACAAAGTAATTAACAACATCAACTTCAACAAAGATTACACTATATAATACATGCCAATATCAACTTCTAGTAACATACCAACACTCCAACAGCTTGCAAACCTTTTTAGCAAACACTTTTGGTGCTAGTGCCATATAAAAACCACCCAGTATACTCTAAAGTGGTTGGCATTAAGAAGGGCATCCAGTTGTAGAAACCAAGCCAGAACAGACTATGAAACCTATTTCAGCTTCTGTCAAACTGTCCAACCCATGTCAACATGGAAAATGGATATTAAATGATGATGATGATAACTTTTCCAAAACTAGTCTCCAGTAAACTACACAAAAGATGCAAAAATGTAAAACATAAAACATACATCATCCATTGAAGTTGATATATTTTAGCCCCTTTTTCCCATCAGATACCAGAAAAGCAAGAGAAAACCCAACACCTAGACAATTAGAAAATGTGCTGGGCTTCTGAACAGTTTGTGACAACTAAATTTCTTTCCAGTGGCATTGGTCAACCACTAAAGACATAAGTAATTGTCTTTAGTACCAAGATACTACTCAATGGGATTGAACCCAGACATCTCTAGTTACAAAAACCTACATTTTGAACCCCACAGCTTTGCTTTCACCCATATAATTTGTAGAATTGTTGTCTTTCCTAATTTCTCTTTTTTTTTTTTTTTTCCTTCTTTCCTAATTTCTCTTTTTTT
>NC_069002.1:13657671-13659042 GCF_001194135.2 Octopus bimaculoides | reverse complement strand
TTTTTTTTTTTTTTTTTTCCCTTCTTTCCTCCAGCAAAAGTCATCAGGTTCCGTCAATTGCTGGCCCTTTTACCTCAAGGAACCGACTCAACTGCTGTTATCCGATGCCTTCAGCAAGTTGCTGTACTTGTTCAAGGTTGTTGGGTCGTGAAAAGGTATTTGCCACTGTTTTTGATTTTTTTTTTTGTCTCTTCTTTTCATTATCATATTTCTGTTTCAATTTATTTTGAATCTAATGAAGTATTTAGTATAATAATTTTGTCAGTTGATGTTTGGAACATAAATTAACTTGAAATTCTGATTTCTTTATTGCCCACAAGGGGCTAAACATAGAGGGGACAAACAAGGACAGACAAAGGGATTAAGTCGATTACATCGACCCCAGTGCATAACTGGTACTTAATTTATCGACCCCGAAAGGATGAAAGGCAAAGTCGACCTCGGCGGAATTTGAACTCAGAACGCAACGGCAGATGAAATACTGATAAGCATTTCGCCCGGCGTGCTAACGTTTCTGCCAGCTCGCCACCTTGAAATTCTGACAGTGTTTTTAACTGAGATAACTTTAAAACAGGGAGTTTGTATCATAAAATCAGGGGTGGCCTCATGTGGAGGTTGGTGTCATAAGGATTAAATAGCAGAAAAAAATCCATGACAACTGTTAAAGCTTTAAATGATTCCATCCAAAGCATTAGAATTATTTCATTTACTTCACAGCAGTGACTGGCAGAATCGTTAGCATGCGAGACTAAATGCTTAGTGGCATTTCATCCATCTGTACATTGAATGGTCAGCTTAACATTTCATCCTTCCAGGGTCAATAAAATAGTTCAAGTTGAGCACTGGAGTCGATGCAACTGACTGGCCCCTCTCTTGACAAAATTTCAGGCCTTGTACCAATAGTAGAAAGGATTATTTGCTTCATCAATATCTATAAAACACAAGATGTTTGTGTGTGTGTGTACGTGATGTGGGTTATGCACGTCCACAAATTAGCACGCATGTCGCTCCAATTTTAGGAGGACATTGTTCATGACCCTATCTGTGTTTTTGTCAACTTTTTCTCAAAGAGGCACCTGCGTATAGCTGTAAAAATCGATAAACTTTTACCAATTTTGAAGTTTGTTGACATGGCGAAGTCAAATCTGTGCGTACGCGCGTGAAAGAGAGAGAGAAAGAAAGGGAGAAAGAAAGAAATAGTGTGTTTGTGACAAGGGGAGAAAAAGTGTTTGCCAAGCGTCTAAAAAAAAAAAAATGAAAAAGTGGAAGAGGGAGACAAAGCGTATTACGAAAGAAAATGTAGCTAAGGAAGACAGAGTAAAATGCATTTGTTTTCTTAAACATGAGATATAGTTTCAAATATAAGATGTT
>NC_069002.1:13639579-13657252 GCF_001194135.2 Octopus bimaculoides | reverse complement strand
ATCCCCAATGCAAACCTTCAGATCAACCTTCTCCTATGCAGATCTCTAATGCAACATTTAAAAAAAGAGTCAATAAGTGAAAATAACCAATAAACTGATTCCTTATGGGATTTCCCAATCAAATTGCCAGCAAACCATTTTCAGCCAAACCAATTTCAACGGATTTCGCTCAAATCTGATGTCGATGTTACTTATTTTGGTTTGAAATAAAGGACTTAATCATTTAATAATCCTAGCTTAATCCCGAGCAGCGCCGGGTTATACTGCTAGTATGAAATATGAAACTCCAATTTTCTTTGATATATTCAAATATTGTCAAAAGTAGGCAGTATTTTAGATATTGAAGACACCAGTAACGAAAGGGTTAAGAAAGAAAAAAAAAGAATGTGTGTGTGTCTATATGTATCTTTTACTTGTTTCAGTTATTTGACTGCGGCTATGCTGGGGCACCTCCTTGAAGTGTTTTAGCCAAACAAATTGACCCAAGGACTTATTATTTTTCAAAGCCTAGTACTTATTCTATCAGTCCCTTTTGCCAAACTGCGAAGTTACCAGGATGTAAACACACCACCACCGGTTATCAAGTGGTAGTAGGGGACAAACACACATACACAACAGGCTTCTTTCAGTTTCCGTAAATCCACTCACAAGCCTTTGGTCGGCTCAAGGCTTTCGTAGAAGACACTATCCCAAGGTGTCACACAGTGGGACTGAACCCTGCATAGCTGCACCTGCATCGTCATCAATAATTTTGTATGATTGAAATGATCCTTTTCAGAAATGATTTTTTTTTTTACTACTACTACAACAGCAGTTATTACAATTAATACTACTACTATAACCATTACCACAATTACTATGTACGGTTGTTTTCATTTTTACCTCCGCCTTAGCAAAGATGGAGGTATTGTTTATTTGTTTGACCGTGGACAAGATACTCAAGAACCGCTGGATGGATTCGAATGAAACTTTCAGGGTTATTTAACCTCGTGACTGGCATGAACTGATTAGATTTTGGGATCGATCCGGTACCGGACAAGGATTCTGGATTATTTTTTGTTATATTTACTTTACATGATTACGATCTAACGTTAACTTTCAAGTCTTTCTCAATTATCTCCCTTTAGACTATAACTATAGTGAATGGTGAATTTGTTAACTTTGGCTTGTATTAGATAAGGATAAACTATTTATTACTGTTGCTAAATTTTCTACAGCAACCTTCACATTCTATGTCTACCATTGGGATCGATCAGGTACCAGACAAGGATTTTGGATTATTTTTCGAGTTTTTTTTTAACTTAATTTTTGAGAGCGGTCAGGTTCGTTTTTAGTATTCTCGTTTGTGAGAGCAGCCGAGTCTATTTCAGATATTCTCATTTTAAAAATCATCTCCAGCTAATCGTTGAGAGGACGTTGGTGTTGCCTTGTGCTCTCTGAGTGCTCTTGTTTTAATATTGTTTTTAATTTTTGTGTTTTCAGTGAAATCCTGTACCCTAAAGATGCAACTAGCCCCCACAGTGGTGTATCTGCTGAACATTTATGTCGAGGAAGAGACTACCTGGTCAGTACCTTCATCTTATCAAAACAATATTATCAGAATCTCAGAATCTAGAAATGATGGCATTTGTAGGAATGATAGAATTCCAAATGATCCTGCTAGGAATGAACTCAGTATTGACTTTCATTTCTTTAACAGTGATAAGTACCAGTCATACACTTGGGTATGACCCCAGGTACTGATAAATCTTACTGTGCCATTGTGTAGAACATAATTTATCAAAAGATTCTTGCATAAAAGATTAAGTTGAAGTATGATCTAACAATTCAAATGTTTTGAGTTCAAGTATATGCAAGACTGTCTCTTACAATTGTGCCTTTCTCTCTCTCATTGTATTGGTCTGTAACTGTTTCTAATCCGTCTCTGCCTTGAAATCCCACCGATCCCTGCTGTTATCTAACCCTATTAAGTAAACCACATATTCTTCCTTTACAGATGTGGAAGTTCCTTCACACCAGATATGTAACCAGGAAAGAAATATCTTCTGTCATAAAGGTAGGTTTGTCCATCCATTTAAGCTGTTAACCCTTTAGCATTCAGATTATTTTGTCAAATGTTATACTTACTTATTCAATGAATCATGCATTATCTTTTAACACTGAGATTAAAATTATGTAATTGTATATTTTTAGAATGATATTGTAGGGTAGGTGGAGACACAATGGCCCAGTGGTTAGGGCAGTGGACTCGCAGTCATAGGATCACGGTTTCGATTCCCAGACCGGGCGTTGTGAGTGTTTATTGAGCGAAAACACCTAAAGCTCCACGAGACTCCGGCAGGGGATGGTGGCGAACCCTACTGTACTCTTCTACCACAACTTTCTCTCACTCTTACTTCCTGTTTCTGTTGTGCCTGTAATTCAAAGGGTCAGCCTTGTCGTACTGTGTCGTGCTGAATATCCCCGAGAACTACGTTAAGGGTACACATGTCTGTGGAGTGCTCAGCCACTTGCACATTAATTTCACGTGCAGGCTGTTCCGTTGATCGAATCAACTGGAACCCTCAACGTCGTAAGCGACAGAGTGCCAACAACAACAATTGTAGGGTAGGTGTGAGAGGCCAGAACTGGCCAGTTTGAACATAAACAGCTAGAATACTTTGGCCAGTTTGATTACTAAAAGGCTGAAGCAGTTCTGCCTCATCCCATTCCCACCAGTATTCTCTTCGGTCAGTTATTTTCTTGTTTACAGTCAAAGCTATTCAGAAAATCTAAAATAAAACTTTATTATTTTCTAAAAGAATATGCAATATTGTTCTCATTTTACTTTTTCTATTTCTCTAGTTGCCTGCTGAAGATGTCAAGGACATTTTAGAACAAATGTCTCGTGTTCGTGTCAGTCATGGATGGGAATTTCTCTTTGATTATGACAAAGAATTTTGTAGCAGGTGATATTTTCTTTATACACTTTTCTTTATTGGTTTTTTTTTCTTCTTTCTTTTTCTTCTTTGTTTAAACTTGTTTATTTCTTTACAATTTGGCTCAGGCGTGGTTGTATGATTAAAGAAGTCCATGTCTCAAATTCATACCGGTTTGCAGTACAATCATACCATGTGGCAGTTTAACCTTTTTAATATCAACCTACCTGAAACTACTCTTACTGCTTTGTTTTAACCTTTTAACATTTAAACTGGCCATATCCAGATATTCTACCTGTTTTATGTTCAAACTGACCAGATCCAGTCTCTTACACCAAGCCTACAAGTGTCTTCTACTATAGCCTCAGGATTACCAAAGCCTTGTGAATGGATTTGGTAGACAGAAATTGAAAGAAGCCCATCATATATATATCTATATACATATATGTGTGTTTGTATTTGTCCCCACCACCATCACTTGTCATCCGATGTTGGTGTGTTTCCATCCCTGTAACTTAGCAGTTCAGCAAAAAGATACCAATGGAATAAGTACTAGACTTAAAGTATAAGTCCTGGAGTTGATTTCTCTGACTAAAGAAACCCCTTTATGGTGGTGCCACAGTCAAATGACTGAAAGAGAAGAATAAAAGAACATCTAGGACTGCATTGTCCTGTGTGCGCTTTCCATTTCAAGATCGTAGAGTATGATTTGATAGAAACTTGGTGCTATTTCTAGCAGCTTGAAGGACAACATAGAGCCCCCACCCCATTGGTTTGTTTGTATTTTTGTTGTTAAAACTTCAGGTGAATCCTAATTAACCCTTTAGCATTCAGATTATTCTGTCAAATGTGATGCTTATTTATTCCCTTTGTTTTGAATTAATCATGCATCAACTTGTAGCGCCAATATTTCAATAATGTGATTATTTGGGGCGGTGGGTATGGGAGGCCAGATATGGCTGGCTCAAATGCCACATGCTTAAGTATGTTGGCATCAAATGGGTTAATGTCATCAGCTGGTTGTTATGAAAACCACCTCTTTTGAATGTGATAACAATAAGCAGCTTCTACTGTTTGTGGTGTTTGTATATTTATAGGAAAATTAATCTTAAAATGTTCTTGTTTTGTAGATATCCGGAAATAATCCAGCGACAGAAGGTGTTATGGGAAGCAAAGTTTCAGAGTTTATGTAAACAGCTGAAAATTAATTGTAAAGAGATTGAGAAGAAACATAAAGGTAACTCATCAAATGATAAAATAATTGGACTGTAATTAGTTAGGATGTTAATTAGTGAAATGGTAAATTATATTGGCGGAAGGGTGAATAGACGAAAGAGTATGATTATGATGGGTGAGACTGAAGGATCAAATGGTATAAGTGATGATATAAGACCCCCTTCGGTCACAAATGACCACGAGATTGCCTCTGGGAAGTTCCCCTCTGAGGCACAAGTCCAGGCAATGTTGTTTATGGAAGATCAGCAGTCACCCATACATACCAGCCTCCCCTCTTCTCACCACTGATGTTATCCAAGGGAAAGGCAAAAGCCAATACAGCTTGGTACCAGTGACATCACAACTCATTTCTACAGCCGAGTTAACTGGAGCAATCTGAAATAACATGTCTTGCTCAAGAACACAACACACAGCCCAATCCCGGAATCGAACTCACTACCTCGTGAGTGTGAGCCTCATGCTCTAACCACTAAGCTATGCGTCTTCACTGTTTATATATTTACTACATAATGGGTAAAGACCCCTTAACTTACAAGGTTGTTTTATAGAAGACCAGCTGTTGCCCATGCATACCAGCCTCCCTTCTCCACACCACCAATGTCATCCAAGGGAAAGGCAAAGGCCGATACATCTTAGCACCAGTGACGTCACGGCCATGCTCAAAATGTATTTTATGTGCCAGCGGCATTGGCAATCATCTTGCTCGAATGTCTTTACACGTGCCAGGAAGGCGACACTGGGCACAGGTGCCATCACGATTGCGCTTTTGCTTGCCCCAACAGGTCTTCGCAAGCCGAGTTTTGTGTCCAGTGAAGGAGACGACGTTGGCATGGGTGCCAGTCGTCGAATTTAGTTCGATTTCGATTTCACTTGCCTTCATTTCAGTTAATTTTCAAAATTATGAAGAATTTAGTAAAATGACTCTGTCATTATTAAATTGGTGTTTGGTACATAAGTTGACATTAAATGTTTTAATTTAGGTCACTTTAAAAGAAAATGTTTGTATCATAGAATGAAAGGCAGTCTCATGCAGGCCGGTATCAAAAAGATTAACCTTATACTGATTTGTGTTTGTTCAGGGTTCTGTTAGATGTTTACAAATTGTGCTACAATGACATTTGGAGAAATGTGTTTGGCAGTCATTCCATAAGATCCATGATCTATGTGATATAGTGAGATTTTCATTGTCCTGTTGACATATTTATTCTTAACTTTTGTGCTGTAACTCATTCATTCCAATCTTCTTACAGAGCAAACCACTCCAGAGAAATGCAAGAAACCTCGCACACCGACCAAGTCTCGGAAGCGGACTATGAGTGGCCGAAGCATATCTGACCATAGTGACATTGAGCCAGAGGGTACTGACCGGGCAGCAGCAAACAAGGATGGATTAGATGATAACTGTGTGGAAATATTGGATATCACCGGTGATGGTCCTTTTACAAATGAAGGTGGTTTAAGACCTTCAACAGGGGTGGAGAACAGCAACATCAAAGGCAGTGTGTCTTTTAATAATCATGTATTTAACCATAACGAGGATGTGCTCCAGGGACTTCAGTCTTTTGTTAAAGATAAGCTAAATTCTCGTTACGTTCTAACAATGAGCGAGGTGAAACGCTTATTTCAATTGAACTTGACTCAGAGTCAACCTGGTCACATTTTAAGTTCCGGTGTGTCAGACCAGATGCTAGAACAAGCTGCACTTGATGTCGGAGGAATCAGACTAAACGACCGGGTGAGTGTTTTTGCAATTTTAGTCTACAAAAAATGCCTCTTTCTTCAATTGTAATACTAAGATAAAAAAGATGTTGCTACAAGCATTATATATACTTTTTTTTTGTGTTTACTTTTTTACTTGTTTCAGTCATTTGACTGCGGCCATGCTGGAGCACCACCTTTAGTCGAGCAAATCGACCCCAGGACTTATTCTTTGGAAGCCTAGTACTTATTCTATCGGTCTCTTTTGCCAAACCGCTGAGTTATGGGGATGTAAACACACCAGCATCGATTGTCAAGCGATGGTGGGGGGGGACAACCACACACACACACACACACACATATATATATAAATATATATATATATATATATATATACATATATATATATGTATACACACGACGGGCTTCTTTCAGTTTCCATCTACCAAATCCACTCACAAGGCTTTGGTCGGCCCGAGGCTATAGTAGAAGACACTTGCCCAAGGTGCCATGCAGTGGGACTGAACCCGGAACCATGTGGTTGGTAAGCAAGCTACTTACCACACAGCCACTCCTGTGCCTATGTAGCTGTTAATGGAATTGTTTAATCATTCTAACATATTTTCATGCTTTCACGTGTCAGACAGTTTGTTGAGGTAGATTTTCTATGGTTGGATTCCCTTCCTGTCACCAACCCTCACCTGTTTCCAAACATGATATTCTTTTCTACTCTAGGAACAAGGCCCGAAATTTTTGAGGAGAGGCCAGTTGATTAGATCGACCCAGTATGCAACTGGTACTTAATTTATTGACCCCAAAACGATGAAAGGCAAAGTCGACCTAGGCAGAATTTGAACTCAGAACGTAAAGACAGACGAAACACTGCTAAGCATTTCGCCCGGCATGCTAACGTTTCTTATTTCTTTATTGCCCACAAGGGGCTAAACATAGAGGGGACAAACAAGGACAGACAAAGGAATTAAGTTGATTACATCGACTCCACTGCGTAACTGGTACTAAATTTATCGACCCCCAAAAGGATGAAAGGCAAAGTTGGACCTCGGCGTGCTAACGTTTCTGCCAGCTCGCTGCCTTCCAAACAATATTTCCCTTTGACCAAACATGTTTTTGCAGAAGACTGGAAATCAAGAACACTGCTTGTGTGACAATGTCAGTCACAGCTATTGTGCAGTGTTCGAATAAGGAGACACAAGTACATGGATGCATGCACACTCGAAAATATACATATACAATGGTCTTCTTTCAGCTTCCGTCTACCAAATCACAAAGCTTTAGTCAGCTCAGGGCTAGATTACAAGACACTTGCCCAAAGTGCCATACACAGAGACTTAACTACACAGCTGTGTCCCCCCCACCACCACCACACACACATATACACTTATACTCACATTGAGCAAGTAAATTTGGCAGAGAGAAACTGCAAGAAGCCTTTTGCATATATATATTGTGTGTTGATATCACACTTGTCACCATTTTAATGAAACACTGGTGTTGTTGGCATTCTTTGTTGACATTGTGAGCCAGTTGCTCACATTTTTGACAACCTCTGAAATAAGAAAAAAAATTTATGCCTTACATGATGAAAAACAGTTAAGGCTTGGTGACAGGAGGTGCACCCAGCTGTAAAACCTTGTCCCAAATAACTCTGTGTCTAACCCATGCCAGCTTAGAAAAATTAAAGAATGAGTGTAGATAGTCCATTTCTATCTGAAGCTATGCTGAATGATATAAATTTTTCATTATTATGTTAAGGTGCATGGTTTAGGTTTAGTGGTTAGGGTATTAGGCTTATGATCATAAGGTGGTGAGTTCAATTCCTGGCAGTGCATTTTGCTCTTGAGCAAGATCCTTTATTTCACGTTGCTCCAGGTCACTCAGCTGGCAAAATGAGTAGTATTTGTATTTCAAAGGGCCACCCTTTGTCACATTCTCTGTCACACTGAATCTCCTAGAGAACTGTGTTAAAGGTATGTGTGTCTGTGGAGTGCTCAGCCACTTGCATAATTTCATGAGCAGGCTGTTCCATTGATCGGATCAGCTGGGACCCTTGTCATCATAACCGATGGAGAGACAGCTCAGTTTTATGTCTACGGTAGTGAACTGGCAGAACCAATGACACGGCAGACAAAATGCCCAATAGCATTTCATTTGTCTTTCATCCTTTCGGGGTCTATAAAATTAGGTACCAGTGAAGTACTGGGGATTAGTGTAATTGACTTTACCCCATCCCTTCAAAAAATGCTGGTCCTGTGCTAGAATTTGAAACTATTATTATGGTTAAAGCGGCAAGCTGATAGAATTGTTACTGCGCCTGGCAAAATGCTTAGCTGCATTTCTTCCATCGTTACATTATGAGTTCAAATTCTACTGAGGTTGACTTAACCTTTCATCTTTTCAGGGTTGATAAACCAAGTGTCAATAAACCAGTTGTGTACTTGTGTACTGGGGTCAGTGTAATCAACCATCCCCCCCCCCCACAAATTTCAGGCCTTGTACCTATATGTTGTTGGCATTCCGTCGCTTACAACGTCGAGAGTTCCAGTTGATCCGATCAACAGAACAGCCTGCTCATGAAATTAACGTGCAAGTGGCTGAGCACTCCACAGACACGGGTACCCTTAACATAGTTCTGGGGAGTATTCAGCGTGACACAGTGTGACAAGGCTGACCCTTTGAATTACAGGTGCAACAGAAACAGGAAGTAAGAGTGAGAGAAAGTTGTGGTGAAAGAGTACAGCAGGGTTCGCCACCATCCCCTGCCGGAGCCTCATGGAGCTTTAGGTGTTTTCGCTCAATAAACACTCACAACGCGATCCTATGACCGCGAGTCCGCTGCCCTAACCACTGGGCCATTGCGCCTCCACCTATATAGTAGAAAGGATTATTATGGTTTCATTTTATAACGATAATGAAAGTTTAACTTGTAATTGATTTGTTTACTGTATGTGTCAGCCGGTTGGGTTGGTAACCTACCACACATCGGACGCTTTATGGCCTTTTGTGGAGAGGTTACAGCTACTCAGAGGAAGAGTGGGGGGACAGGAGCCAATGACCTATGTAAGCTGTGACAGACAGTTGAGATCAACGATCAGTGCAGATGTGTTTGGGTGGGGGTAGGAGCAAATTCCTGTTAGTTGTGGTTCTGAAAAAGAGGAAAAGAGTTTTCTTTTTCTTTATTTTTTTTTTTTATATTCACTTCTTTCTAGCTGCTCACTCTCATATAATGCTAGGTAACCATGTATCTCCTCCATAGGAAAACACCTGTGCAAAAGCCAGCACAAAGCCACTTCCTTCTCTACTACACTCCCATTCCCATCCAGTTGTGAAGTCTTGTCTCGCAAGTTACTTGGTGACCTCACTTGCGCTGGTGTCGTACAAAAAGCACTCAGTACACTCTGAAGTGCACTGAGTGTTTCTAGCAGAAACCATGCCAAAGTAGAAGTTGGAACTCAGTGCAGTCCTCCAGCTCTTTAGATCTTCTCAAACCGTCCAATCCATGCCAGGCTGGAATATAAATGTTAAATGATGAGGATGTCAGGACAAAGGACTAGTTCCCATGACTTACGACAGGCTTTCCATCTACCAAATCCACTCACAAAGCTTTGATCAGCTCAAGGTGCCTGGCTGTGAAATTGAACCCAAAAGCCACATAGCCATACCTGGATGAATATGGAAAGTTATGCAGTTGGCTCAATCTGCTAGAAATAGCAGTAAATCTTTCTCAAATTCTATCCTACTATTAAAAAAAAAAAAAAAGGAAGGACACATTAGTTACTCTATATCTGATGGATTGTCATATCTGGAATGCCTTTGACAATAGGACTGCTCAGGGTTAAACCCCAACAACAATTGAAATATTACTTCTCAAAGATGGTTATGTTTGTTTGTTAGCTTTTTATTGGAGAATAGTGTTTAACCCCAGGCCACTGCTAATTCTACAGACCTATGATGATCCAAGGCATTCCTGCTGCTCACAATGGCAGTTCCTTTTTTTTCTTTTTCTCTTTTTTTTTTTTCAATCACTTGTAGAATGTGTAATTGGCACAAAAGGAGAGGAAGGGAGGGACAAGAAGGCCATTGCCGTGAGATGTGTAGGATCTAATCTTTTTTTTTTATTATGTTAAGTGCAACAAGTTAGGTTATACAAGTGCTTTTTGTGTCACACCTTGTCACAACAAAGACACACAAACTGGTTTTTTTTTTGAAAAAAACACCTTTTTTTTTTTTTTGTTTTTGTTTCCATTTGTGGGTGGTATGGTGCAGGCTGTGTGATTAAAAAATTCAGTGCATCCTGTATTGATTACCGGATTGTGAGTCGAAGTTTTCAATGAAAAACCTATGAAATCTCACTGTGTGTGAGTCTGTCTCTCTATCTGTGTGTGTATCCGTATGTCTGTTTTGTATGGTATGTGTTTGTAAGTCTGTCTCTGTCTCTCTGTGTGTTTGTGTGTCTCTGTCAGTCTGAGTAGGTCTGACTATGTGTCTGTAAGCATGATAGTTGTATGTCTCTGAGTCTATCTGTGTGTGTGTGTGTGCGTATGTCTGTTTTGTATGGTATGTGTTTGTGAGTCTGTCTGTCTCTGTAACTGTGTTTGTATGTCTCTGTCAGTCTGACTATGTGTCTGTAAATATGATAGTTGTATGTCTCTGAGTCTATCTGTGTGTGTGTGTGCGTGTGTCTGTTTTGTATGGTATGTGTTTGTGAGTCTGTCTGTCTCTATAACTGTGTTTGTGTATCTCTGTCAGTCTGAGTAGGTCTGACTATGTGTCTGTAAATATGATAGTTGTATGTCTCTGAGTCTGTGTCCTTGTGCGTGCGTGTGTGCATGACCTATTTATGTTGTCCATAAAATAAAACATCTTTCAACTCAATAATTTGATATTCCAAAGACATAGAAGGAAATAGGTCACTTGAAAAGATTGACTTTAAGAAGGACGTCCTGCTTTCGAATACCATGTAATGATGTCTTATCCAACCCATACCAGCTTGGAAAAGTCGATAGCAAACTAATGATGAAACTATGAATGTTAAATACATACAACTTTCTAGTCTTTGTGTTTTTGGGTTCAAATGCTGCCCATGTTGATGTTGATGTTGCCCATGGTGCCACACAGTGGGAGTGAACCCAGAACCATGTGGTTGGGAAGCAAACTTCTTATTTGTTTATTTCCCACAAGTGGCTAAACATAGAGGGGACAAACAAGGACAGACAAAGGGATTAAGTCGATTACATCGACCCCAGTGCATAACTGGTACTTAATTTATCGACCCCGAAAGGATGAAAGGCAAAGTCGACCTCGGCGAAATTTGAACTCAGAACGTAATGGCAGATGAAATGCCACTAAGCATTTCGCCCGGCATTCTAGCGTTTCTGCCAGCTCGCCGCAAACTTCTTACCACACAGCCATACCTGCACCTGGCCACATCGTGTTTGTATAGGAGTTGGGGGTGGAGTGGCCGGAAAGAGGATAACAATGTTGGTAATGAGGTGTCAGTGTATGATCAAGGTAGAAAGAAATGAGAATATAGAGTGAGGATGGGGAGGCTTTGATGGATAAGTTCATAGAAGTACAAGAGGAGAGTGATAGGTGGTTAGGCAGTGGAGTAGAGGTTAATGTAGTGGGTTATGCGCAAGGGTGGTGATGTGGTAGATTGTTGGGTGTTATGAAGATGGCCCGAGTCTATAAATTTATAGACGAGTGGAATGAGATTATGTGGCTGTCATGCCTTTCTCAACAGCTTTAACAACTTTAGTAAGATTAATTGGCTTCACAACTATTATTTGAAACTGGTTTGAGAATTCAATAGTTCAATAGTTCAATTAACAGTTGAGTTTGTTAACCCAGGAGAAGTACAGTTTCTGCTGTTGATGTTGCAATGTAGTGTATCTGTAAAACATTTTGTTGGTTTGTAATTATGTAAAAAAGATTCTCGCTTGCATTTGTAGAAACCAACAAAAAAAAGTACCTTGTCACTGTAAATGAAAGCTTTCAATGGTACTCCACTAATGCAGTAGGTTTCAAAATGAGGTTCGGGGGGAGGGGTTGTTTTTTGCTTGTTTTTATATTTAAGCAATGAATATATAAAGAATTTGGTGAGGTCTTAAGTAGGTTGATAGAGAACCAGGACTTCATATATGATAGATATATTCATACTTAATATAAGAGTGGTTAGCAGTAGGAGCATTGGAGTTCCAGACCTGCCCAGGTTTCTTACTAAACATATTTGTTAGTTACTATTTCAGATGGGTTTATTACGAAACCAGTTGCCAGACTATGGCAAGGTAACAATAGGGCTTTTTTTTTTTATGTGAAGGGAAGAACTACATGTGATACTGCATGGTAGTGAGACTTTGACATTAAGTGTGAAAAATCTGTAGATGCTGGAGAGAGATGAAGTAAGCCTGGCCCAATGAAAATATAATATTAGTCTACATGGAAGCTAGAGTGCAAATGAGCTGAGAGGTTGGCTAATGTAATAGAGATGCCAACTGAAGCGTGCATAGGTAACAACTGTGCTGGTGTGGTTGTCTGAGGTGAATATACAGGTTGAGTGTTTGGTGAAAAAATATCATTGGTGTAAGAATACTTGTAGAAGAAGAGGGCGAAGAAAAGTGTAAGGAAAAAGTGATGTTGACATGTCAGACATTAGGCTCCACAGAAGTGATGACAGAGGAACTGAACAATTTGATGACATGTTATAGAGTTGTTGGCACTCCGTCGCTTACGACGTCGAGGGTTCCACTTGATCGATCAATGGAACAGCCTGCTCGTGAAATTATCGTGCAAGTGGCTGAGCACTCCACAGACACGTGTACCCTTAATGTAGTTCTCGGGGATATTCAGCATGACACAGAGTGTGACAAGGCTGACCCTTTGAATTACAGGCACAACAGAAACAGGAAGTAAGAATGAGAGAAAGTTGTGGTGGAAGAGTACAGCAGGGTTTGCCACCATCCCCTGCCGGAGCCTCGTGGAGCTTTAGGTGTTTTCGCTCAATAAACACTCACAATGTCCAGTCTGGGAATCGAAACTGCAATCCTACGACTGCGAGTCCGCTGCCCTAACCACTGGGCCATTGCGCCTCCTTTTTTGTTGTAGAGTAGCTTGGTGTAATAGATGTCAGTTTGGAAAACATTTCAGATTTTGAATGATGATATGATCGTTTCTGTCTTTCTATCAGTGGCCTAAACAATACATTGAGGAACCTGTATTCATAGCTTCCAGAATTGGTGACGGATTAGATCCGGTAAGTTGTTATTCTATCTATGTAACCATTTTCTTGAAATATCATTATTAAATAAAATAAAATTATAGACAGGCAGACGCAGACTCATGTTTGATATGTAACATCTTCCTGTTTTCTGATGTAATCATAAGAAAATATTTGACTGAAGTGTTAAGGAATGAATCCAAGTTCAAACTTCACGAACGACATCACCAGCTTTTTTTTTTTTTTTTTTTAATAGGTAAAATTAGTATTTCTCATATACAAAGATACCCTTCTCTTTAAAGTATTTGCTTAATTTCAGAGATCCTCATTAAGGGTCCATTGCTCAGTTGCAGAATCTTTAGAAATCTTCCTGTTTTTATTTCAGATGAGAGGTGTACTTATTGGTATGTTACAGACTTCTTGTCGTGTAGCATCGAACCTGTTCAAGAAGAAAGTGGATGAGGTACTTGGTTGCCCCATCTCTGAGAGCGACTGTAAAAAATTGTTACGGGTAAGGTTAACTTCAGTATTCTCCCTTTGTCCCTTGTCTGTCTCCTCTCATCTTGTGACAGTAATGCTCATTATACAACTGCACAATGTCAAAGCAAGAAGACACACACTCCTCTCTCTCTCTCTCTGTCTCTCTCTCTCACACACACACTCTCACATGTGTGTATGTATGTATGTGTATATATATATATATATATATATATATATATATAATATATATATATAAAATTAAAACATGGGGTAAAAATCATATATTAATTAATATCGATTTATTACCAGGAAGCTAGCACATTTAAAGAATCAGAGAGATTCAGAAAAAATATTTGAGATCTTAGGGGATTAAAGTATATTTTTATATATAACGATGACCACTAAAGTGTATAAGATTCTGAGAATTATGATTCCATTACAGTTCACACTGAATAGAAGCAGACATTCGGTAAGAGTGTTGATTTTGAAACTGGTTCGTGGATAATAATGTTTTATTTCTATAATTTTCACGGTCTTGCCCGCATACATTTTGGTATTTCGCTGAATTTCGTTTTGAGAACAATTAGGTCTTAGTAGATACAACACGTGGTCTATTTCTAGCACATTAAATGTCCACTTTAGTGGTCATCGTTTTATATATATATATATATATATATATATACATGTGTGTGTGTGTGAAATTGTAGTCTTGGCCAATGCCAGTGCTGTCTGACTGGCACCCACGCCAGTGGCACATAAAGAGCACTATTTGAGTGTTGGGTCTCATGGAGGCAGTGACATCAAGCCAAGAGAAACTGTAGTCATGGCCGATGCCAGTGTCGTGTAACTGGCCTGTTAAAAGCACCCTTCAATTGTTGGGCAATATGCTGTGCTTGTGAAGACCTGTCAAACTGGGTGAAACCGTGGCCGATGCTAGTGCCATCTGACTGGCACCTGTGCTGGTGGCATGTAAAAAGCATGGTTCAAGCAGTGGATCTCACGGAGGGCAGTAACCAAGACCTTTGGCCATATACCGTATTTGTATAGACCTGACAAGCCAAATGAGACCATAGTCGTGGCCAATGCTGGTGTCTGGTCAATGGCACCCGTTATAGTGGCACATAAAAAACACCCACTACGCTATCGGAGTGGTTGGTGTTAGGAAGGGCGTCCAACCATAGAAACCTTGCCAAATCAGATGGTGCAGCCCCCCAACTTACCAGTTTTCAGTCAAACCGTCCAACCCATTCAATCATAGAAAATGGATGTTAAATGAGAACATACACTCTATCTCTCTCTCTCTCTCTCAAAACTTCTTTCAGTTACTGTCTATTAAATCCACCACATTATAGCCTTGGGCTGTAGTAGAAGGTACCACATGGTGGGACTGAACCTGAAACCATGTAATTGGGAAACAAGACTTCTTAACCCCGTAGCCCTACAGTAATATCTTTTAACATCAAAACCCATATCTAAATATATTTCTGCTAATTACAAAGACTGGATTGTTTCTAACTCCTTTCTTGTTTCAATTTCAGGATTATTGTATCACAAAAGGGTCGTGTTGGTATTTGAAAGGGGTCAGCACAGAGGAGTCATGACACCACCACCACTGTCACATTTCCTTGTTGACTTCTGCCATCATTCTATTAAATTATCACATATCAACGTGGATATCTTCTTTTCTTCACTGGGAGATATTGCATGGTTGTGTGTCTGCAACACAATTTGATATTTTCACATTGAAAAAAACAAAACAAAACAACTATAACAAAATTGCAAAAATCTCTACAAAGATACAAAGGATGTATTCAAGGAGAGAAATTCATTAAGAACAACAACAACAACAATAATTAAAATTATTAAAAATAATTAAAATCTGCTTGTAAATAAAGTTTGTTACTAATCAATTTGTAAATGTAAAAATAATGATAAAAATTATTCTTTATTCACTCAATAAAAAAAGAAAAACTGCTAAACTATTTATTTTACTCAAACAAGTGAAATAAATACCAGATATCTGTATTTTGTGTTTGGCTATTTCTAATCAATATATCTCTTGAATTAGTTTTATTGATTTCAAATGGAAACAACTCGTTGAGTGAGTCAGTGTTTGTAAAGATGCATTCATGTGAATATCTGCATATCAATGGCATTTCCTGCATATATGCAGATCATGTAACACAGGCATAAAAAAATATGAGAGCAAATAAAACCTTCAGTTTTAATATAAATCTTTTATTTTTATGAAACAACAGGAAAAAGACTACTTAAATTCATTTATATGGTTATTTTTTGTTGATTTTTTGGGGTGGTTTTAGAAATTTTTTTGGCACTGGTTTAAATACTGGGGAATCATTCTTGATATCCATGTTATTCATCATTGTTTTAATGTCCACTTTTCCATGTTTGCATGGGTTGGATAGAATTTGCTGAGACAGATTTTCCATGGTTGGGTGCTCTTCCTGTCACCAACCCTCATTTGTTTCTGAATAAGTTATTTCCCCATCACCTGACACTTTTTTTCACAGGAGATTGGAAACGGAGTACTGCTTGCATGATGGTAACATGTGCTTACAATCACATGATGTCAAAGAAAGGGAGACAGTAAACAAACACGCACGCGCAGTAGTGGCTGTGTGGTAAGTAGCTTGCTTACCAACCACATAGTTCCAGGTTCAGTCCCACTGCATGGCACTTTGGGCAAGTGTCTTCTACTATAGCCTCGGGCCGACCAAAGCCTTGTGAGTGGATTTGGTAGACGGAAACTGAAAGAAGCCCGTCGTATATATATATATATATATATATATATATGTTTGTGTGTCTGTGTTTGTCCTCCCAACATCGCTTGACAACCGATGCTGGTGTTTTTACGTCCCCATAACTTAGCGGTTCGGCAAAAAGAGACCGATAGAATAAGTCCTGGGGTCGATTTGCTCGACTAAAGGCGGTGCTCCAGCATGGCTGCAGTCAAATGACTGAAACAAGTAAACACAGCTCACAGATGAGATCCAGAGATTCTCCATATAGAAGACTGTAGTGCTCAAAAGATTCAAACTTAGACTCCAGTGTCTTTACAGGGGATCAATTCCACATGGTAAAGAAAGGTTATGAGAGGGATCAAGTTGAGTGGTACAAAAGGTGGAAACTTCCAGGTGCTGAAGATTTATGAGCAGAAAGAAAAAAATGAAGATAACTTTATCTTTTACTTGTTTCAGTCATTTGACTGCAGCCATGCTGGATCGCTTGGAATAGATCCCTTGTTCTTTGTAATCCTAGTACTTATTCTATCAGTTCTTTTGTCAAACCACGAAGTTACAGGAACGTAAACACACCAATATTGTTTGTCAAGTGATGGAGTGGGGACAGACACAAAAATACACACACACATATACGATGGGTTTCTTTCAGTTTCCATGTACCAAATCCACTCACAAGACTTTAGTTGACCCAAGGCTATAGTAGAAGACACTTGCCCAAGGTGTCACTTAATGGGACAGAACAAAGAGCCATGTGGTAGGGAAGCAGGCTTACTACACCTGCGCCTATGTATGTATCTGTCTATCTATCTATATATATATATATATTAATGTAATTTGAACTCTGCCAAATCAGATTGGAGCCTGGTGTAGCCATCTGGTTCACCAGTTCTCAGTCAAATCGTCCAACCCATGCTAGCATGGAAAGCGGACGTTAAACGATGATGATGAATGTATAATATATATATATATATATGTATATTACGGAGATGCACTTGCATAGCAAGTGACCTGATCTGAGATCGTGTGCTGGAACGAAAACAATTGCAGCGTGGAAGGTGTTTTTAAGCCATTTAGATTCACTTCAACATTTAAATTTAATTTGTCAAAATATTTTCGTCGCTTTGAGACCGCGACCTGTTCACTGACAAAATTCTGTGCTACATCTGAGAAAGTAATAGTTAGTTCATGATATATATGTACATGTGTATGTATGTATGTATGTATGTGCGTGTACTTGTGTGCGCGTATGCATCTGTACATGCGTATGCATGTGTGCATGCCTATACACATGTATGTATGTGAGTATGTACTTATGGATGTACGTGAGTAATAGGGTAAGTGTGTA
>NC_069002.1:13637729-13638326 GCF_001194135.2 Octopus bimaculoides | reverse complement strand
AGTCATACATTGGTGAGACTTCTAGGAGTATCAATGATAGGTTCGAAGAACACCTGGACAACTACATTGAAAAGAAACCTAACTCCATCTTCTATCAGCATGCTGTAGACTGCCACAAGGGCTCCTTAGGGAGTCTTAAATTAAACATCTTGTCCAAACATCCCACTGATGCAATACTGAGACAGGTCACTGAAGCTGTCTGTATACAGGGGTACAAACCCTCTCTCAACCGAAAATCCGAGTGGGGTAACATCCAGATTCCACACGGGAGTACACCTCTATAGTCACCCTTCTTTCTCTTTTACACGTGGAATTCCTTTCCATACATACATGTTGAGATGCATAATACATACATATATGTTATTATATATGAGCGTATATAGTTTGATGTGTGTGTAGATGTATGTGTTGTGCGTTGTGTATGTGACTATGAGTGTGTGCATGCATGGGCGTATGAGTATGTGTAGATATGAGTGCAATATATATATATTATACATTAATGATATGAGTGCAATATATATATATTGTACATTAATGATATGAGTGCAATATATATATATATTATACATTAATGTATGTGTTGTCCCCCCCCCCCCC
>NC_069002.1:13634557-13637674 GCF_001194135.2 Octopus bimaculoides | reverse complement strand
ATCTCCGCTTGACAACCCATGTTGGTGCGTTTCCATCCCTATAGCCTAGCGGTTCAGCAAAAAAGACCGATAGAATAACTACCAAGTTAAAAAAAAAAAGTACTGTAGTCGATCCGTTCGATTGAAATTCTTCAAAACGCTGCTCCAGCATGGCCGTAGTCTAATGACTGAAAGAAGCGACTACATTGCGCCATGAGAAAAACAGTTGACGGGAGTCAGAGGGTTAAGTTTTCCTAGAAATGAACGATTGTAGGATGGTGTAAGAATATTGTAATCTCCTTTTCTCGGAAAAAATTCATTCACGAACAGGTTACGGCACGACACGAAAGAAAAATAAAAGAAAGGCTATAATGTTTTCGAATCACTTGACTACAAACCTAACAATAACAAAAATTGGCCTTGAGTTGAATGATTTATAGAAACGGTGTGATGATTGATAGCAGGGCGGCGATGACGTTGGTGGTGGTGGCGGTGATGACGATGAGGACAGTGGCGCGGTGGTCGTGTTTGGGAAACTTAACCTTTGGGCTGATTAATTTGAATTGTAAAGTAGGCATTTAAAAATTCCTTTTAGTGTTCAAATACGACTGGAGATGACAGTTAGTGCGTTCATCTGTGAAATGTTTGAATGATTAAAAAAAAAATAATAAATAAAAATCCTCCGTTTTTTCTGAAAAATGTCAGGTTTAAATTAAAACCATGTGTCGCTAAAAAAAAATGGGTCATTTTTCAGAGTAACACCCGCACGATTTTCACTAAGGAAAAAAAAATTCCAATGAATTCGGGACAGAATTCCCTAACCCTAAAACCCTAATCCTGAAAAGATCGATGGGGTGGGGGTGGAGTGAAATTTCCGAGGCTTCCACCTCACCCCACTCCGTTTTTGGGACCCCAAAAAGGGTTTTGTAGCATATTAGGATGTCACAGGAATTCATTCAACGAAAAAAAAATTCCAATGAATGCGGGACCTTGGGGGGTGGGGGTTCCCCCTTCGTCCCTCACCCCTTTTCTGAACCAAAATAAGGGATTTATTTGCAGCATATTAGGAGCTCAGGGTACTTGATCCCACGGGAAAAAAATGAGTTTTTTTTTTGTTTTTCTTAGTGAAAATCGTGCGAGTAAAAATGGTAAAAATGAAGCAAAGACTGATATTTTATACCAATCAGACATTTTTACATGTATGTATGCATGTACGTACGTGTGTGTATATACGTATATACGTAACTGTGTATATATGCGCGTTTTTGTATGTATATACACACACACATATAGCTCTAGGAAACACCGTTTCCTGTTGGACTTCACACATTTCCTAAAACCAGTGAATGTATTTCAGTTGAAATATATGTTTTCAAAGGACAGGCATCGGCAGCTAGCAGGCTATGCTACACCAGACTGATGATGAGCAATGACTCTGAAACTAGTCTCTAGATGCTGGCTTTGCTAGGTGGAGGTGCTTGTCTCCACTTTGAAAACATAAGGGCACTGGAAATGTGTCAAGTCCAACAGGAAACGATAAATGCTGCTAAACAACAGTAGCATTCTTTCCTTTCATGGAACTGTCACATTAAGTTGGCAACATCATATCACTTTATCGTGCTGCTACTGCATAAATCTCTCTGAGAGATTTAGAAATGTATTATTTATATTTTAGTTATTTTATCTATTGCGCGCCAATGTACAGATGCGCATGCGCGCCAATGTACAGATTCGCACGCTCGCATCAATACACCCCTTCCATATATCGAACTTTTGCATTATTTCTACCCCCCTTATTTCACACCTTTTCATAGAGGTATATATGCAAATATAAGTACATATGTGTATATATGTACGTATGTATGTTTGTATGAATGTATGTATGTATGTATGTGTGTGCGTGTGTGTGTGTCCGTGTCCACACGTATATGTGAATATGCTTGTATGTTCATGTGTGTATTTGCGCACATATATGCATTATGCGGCAATGCATGCGTATATTTGGCAAATGCGTGAGTATGTATTTATGACTGTCCACATATGTATGTATAAGAGTGTGTACAGTCACGCCTATAAACACCCCCACACGCCTACAACACGCCAAATCGTATTGGCTTGGTGCATAATTATTGCGGCTTCTTTTCAATAAATTTTATTCAACAAAAATAATAACAACATGTAACAAAAATATCTTTAAATGATTATTCTGGAACACATTCACCATCTACTTCAAATACTGCTTCCCATTTGTTTAGCAGACGATCAGACCGCCATTTAAAGATGCACCAACCCAGTATTTTCTACAGGTATTTGTATCTATTACAGTCAGCTGTTGCGCGCGTGTAGGTGCGTATATATGTGTATGAATGTTTATACGCATATATACCCATGCGTTTACGCGTGTGCGTGTGTGTGACTGCATATACGTACATGTGGGCGTATATTTGCATTTGTACGCAAGTGTGTGTGTGTAAAGACATTCGTTATTTCTTTTACCAGGAACTTTCGCTTTCTTTTTCTTGGAAATTATTTTCACTTTCCAGGAATTTTCCATCATATGGTCAGGAAATGCAAGTGAAAATATTGACACTATTCCGCATTGCCAAACATATATGTGGAACGAAGACCGCAACCATCTCTTAGTTGTTTTTTTTTTTTGTTTTTTAATTTCTTCCGATTCCAATATTTTCAAAAACGAAGATTATGATTTTGGCACTCACTTCATTTGGGACGGAACTCGGCTGTAAGTGTTACACTTTGGACAGGAATGTGTATATGCGAGTATGTATGTATGTATGTATGTACGTATGTATGTATGTATGTATGTATGTATGCATTTATATATATATAAATATGTATAAAAGATAATAAGAGTGAAAAAACTACAGAAGGCTTGTGTTACATGGTTAAAGTGTATATTTAAATTATGTCAGAAAAATGTTATAAAATTTTTTTGGTATATAAACATTGTATTTGGAGAAATAACCGGTTTCGTGTTGTCTTTTCAAATTTCTCTACTTCATTGTAACGTGTTCGCTCCAGTCTGTATGTATATATACATATATGATAGGATTGCTTAAACATTCAAGGGGTAGTCTGAAGTATCTAAGCAACCAGGGAATAATTAAATCCTAAGGC
>NC_069002.1:13633777-13634417 GCF_001194135.2 Octopus bimaculoides | reverse complement strand
ATATATATATATATATATATATATATATACTTACTTGGAAGAGGATGCGTGGCGTTCAATCATATAATAATATAAATAATATATATTTATGCATATATGCATACGTATATGTACATACTTACATCTATACGTATGTATATATATATATGTATATGCATATGTGGGCACAGGTCGTCACGAAACGTTAGATCCAGTACGAGTACATGCAATATGAACTAATTTTTCGAGCGAAATACTAGACTAGAAAAACAGCCAACAACTGATGAAGGGTCGTTCTTTATGTTTGTCTTGTTTTCCATTTGTGTCTTTCGTTGTTCAAAAAAATAGTTCATATTCCATTAAACGTACTTCGTATTTTTTTTGTTGTACACGTTTCGTGACATCCTGTCCCCACATAAGCATATATGTAGTGTGTAGATGTAAGTTTGTACATATACGTATACATATATTCATATATATATTATTTATATTATTATAAATATATATATCGCAAATTCCTGAAGCGTTCCATATTTTAAAACCATCTTTCTTTCCTTCCCTGAACGTCTGCTAATACTTGTACCACGTTCTCGCGTTGTTTGTTTCTTCTTTTCTTGTGTTTGTTCTTCGTTTTTTTTTTATTTACTATATATATATATAT
>NC_069002.1:13631245-13633747 GCF_001194135.2 Octopus bimaculoides | reverse complement strand
TATATACACACACGCGCGCGCGAGTGAGTGGACTAATGAAACTAGGGCACTCGACAAATTTATTGGGTGTTACATGTATGGATCAAAACAGTTTCATTCAAATTTGTTGGTACACTTGTGTGTGTGTGTGTGTGTATACAATGGCGCGCGCGCGCCAGTGTACAGATACGCACGCTCGTATCAATATACACACATGCACGCAAATGACCGCATCTACACACCCTCATATACAACTATATACTTGCACATGCAGCCCCTACCTACTTACCCCACAACAACCTGACCGATTTCCTTATCGCCATGTGATCTATTTCCTGTCCTCCACGTGGTCAGTTTCCTGTTCATTATGCGGTATTTTCCAACTGTTATTCATATATCAACATCAAACGAGGACACAGTGTCACCTTCCTCGACCAATTGCAGCCCACCTTACGGTAATAACTATGAGCTTCTGTCGCTCAAATTCAAAATGGCTGACGACTAGCATCACGCTTGAAACTCAAGAGTACCAACGAATTTGAATCAAACTGTTTTGATCCATATATATATATATGTGTGTATGTATGTATGTATGTATGTATGTATACCAGAGTAAGCACATACATGCGAAACAAGATGGAAAAGATAGTATTCGAATACCGGAGGTAGAATAATATGCTTTATGAAAAAAGCAGCAAAAATATCGCAAAAACTGTAACTCAGAGTTTCACGTTTCCGTTCGTCGGGCAGTTTTGTTTAGAATGGAACAAAATGAGGTTATATGCATAAATATGCAAGTACTTTCATAGATAAACATTTGAAAATGGTTTTGTTTCATTGGTCCTTTCAACTAACGGGCTTTTCAATAACCGGTTACATGAAATTACAATTGTGGTTTAAAATCGTATTATAAAAATCGAAGAAAACCTTAAATCAAAAATACCTTATGTAGAAGGGAAAAGGCCTGAATTCCCCGAGTAAATAATTAGTGGTAAAAATAATAATAATAATAATAATAATAATAATAATAATAAATTTAAGTAAATTAAAAGATATATCCATTAAAAAAATCTTTCACAAAGAACTAACATATTGAAATACATATACATTTAGCAATACATACATACACAAATCAACATATATATATATATATACATATAAGCATTAAACATACGGGCATTGGCACATGGCTACATACACATACAGACAAATATATAGGCAAAATATAAATATATGTATAGAACGGGCTTCTTTCAGTTTCCGTCTAGGAAATTCACTCACAAGGCTTTAGTCGGGCCAGGCTATAGTAGAAGACATTTGCTTAAGGTTTCATGCAGTGCGACTGAAACCAGAACGATCTGGTTGGTAACCAAGCTACCTACCACATAGCCACTCTTATATATATATATATATATATATATATATATATATATATATATATATGTATATATATATATTCATGTATGCATGCATTCCAAAATGCATACATAAATACACACACATACATACATACATACATAATGACTGTTTCCTGATTGAAACAAGTAAAAGATAACTCGACTAAAAGTGATTTTGTTCATACTGATGAAATAAACGTTGATGCTGCACACATTAGCTCGCTCCCCCCATCAAATTGGCGTTGTCTGAACAGGTGTATGATGTACCACGTGTCAGGTGTCGACGTGATTGCAGAGCGACTTGAGATGAAGTGTCTTGCTCAAGAACACAACGCACCACACAGTGTAGGAGTTGAAAGCACGATCATGCGGCTGTGTGTACAACATCCTAACTAGTAAAGCTATGCACCCTCCCATGTGTCACAATGCTGAATAGTGTCTGTATTTTCACTTTCATTTTGTGTTGATATTCCTGGAAAGAATTCCTAGAAAGTGAAAGTTAATTTCGAAGAAAAGGAAATCAAATGTAAATTTCTAGCGAAAGAAATATCGAATATTCACCTTATTCGTTTATATGCATGCATGCATGTATGTGTGTATGTATGTATGTATGTATGTATGTATGTATGTATGTATGTATGTATGTATGTATGTATGTATGTACGTATGTACACAGACATGCAGGAAGTAAATAGACAACTTTAATTTTCAAAATTTCTTATCTAAGTGTCTTAATATGCTTTCGGCGGTGTAGAATTTACAATGTAATTATTCTTTTTCATTCCAGGTGCCATTATATTAAACATTTGTGAAGAGTAACCATGCCACGCACAAAAAGTTCAGCAGAACTGTCAGATTTTCAAAGAGGTTGTATTGTTGGGCAATCTGAAGTTGGTCTTAGCCAGCCCAAAATTGCCGAAAATCTTCAAATTCCTCTTGCTACTTTAAATAGAATTATAGTGAAATTCAAAATCCAAGGAAAAGAATCAACAGATTCTCAAGCTGGACCCTTGGAAAGGAAGCTTCGCTGTTTGAAGAGAATTGTGGAAAACGAACCTCGTTCGAAGGTTCTGACATTGCAAAACAGCTAGAAGTTAATCCAAGAACGTGTGTTACATATCTACAT
>NC_069002.1:13625624-13628510 GCF_001194135.2 Octopus bimaculoides | reverse complement strand
GGGAGTTGTCTAAAAGACCATAAGTCAGGGAAAAGATGCACTCGTATATCTAATCTATATATGAATCCAGGTAAAAAAAAAAAAAACGCAAGGGTTTTGTCCTAGGGGTTGTTTTGTTGGGATCCCATAAGTTAATTGTGACTTTTTTTCCTGTGAGTTTATTACCAGTCATCCTATGTACGTGTGTGTGTGTGCAACGAGCTTCTTTCAGTTTCCGTCTAGCAAATCCACTCACAAGGCTTTGTTCGGCCAGAGGCTATAATAAAAGACACTCACTCAAGGTGTCACGCAGAGGAAATGAACCTGGAATTATGTGGTTAGGCGTCAAAAAACATTTTTCCTGTAGGAAAATCCTGCATAATAAATTCCGCCTAAAATGACTTCATCACGTTTTTATTTTCAACGTTTGATGTTGAATAAAGACACACCTATTTAATGCTTTCCTATAACCTTTTACGATTCTTTTTAATGCTGATATAATATGCTCTGTCTCATGGCGAATTTTCAGATACGGAGAAAATTTCCTGTCTAGGAAGATAAAGCGTGGTTTTCTTTTCCTTTACTTCTCACATATATACAATAACATTATAAAAACCGTGCTGTCATTGTCCAAGTCATGAATTGGTTATTAATAAGCAGCTTAAGATATTTGCTTAATCACTCTAGCTTTTCTTATTTATGGTATTTCAACGAAATAACATTCTGCGTATTTTTATCACAGTATAGAAGCATTACCGTGTAGTTACGAAGTTTGCTCCCCAACAACGTAGGGTAAAGTTCAGCCCCTAAACTTATCTTGAGCAACTGTCTTCTGCTGTAGTCACAGCCCAACCAAAACCTTCTTGAAGGGATTAGTCGAACAAATCGACTCCAGTGTGTCTTTTTTTTTTTTTTTCAAGCCTGGTGTTTTTTCTATCGAGTCCTGTTGCCGAACCGCTGTATTACAGGGACGTAAATAAACGAACACTTGTTGTCAGGCGGTGGTAGGGAACAAATTCAAATAAAAGCCTGCGCATGCATGTGTGTGTGTGCGTGATATAGTGCATGGCTTAGTGGTTAGAGTATTCGGCTCTCGATCGTAAGGTCGTGAGTTCAATTCCGGGCGACGCGTCCTCAGCAGTCACATGTCCTCAGCAGTCACAGCCCATGTTTCACTGCCATGTAGCATGGTTGTTCATACACAAGCATCATACAGTCTGCCTTTTACTCTGAGTGAGAGGCCGTTTGTCACCAGCAGAGGTAAGAGCTCTCTGAACTTTGCCCAGGCTATTCTTATTCTAGCAGCTACACTTTCAGCGCACCCTCCCCTGCTACTGACTTGGTCACTAGGTAACATAAGCTATCAACTACTTCTAGAACTTGTTAAATTCTTATTCAACCTCTTTAATCCCGATATCATTTCTTTTCTGTGTAAGTTGGAATTTCTGATATGTAAGCATATGTACATTTTTTTGTATTAAGTGTGTTTAATATTTTTTGTATATTGATTTGCCTAACTTACTTATCCACACATTTACTCCTCTACCTGCTCAACTTTAAAGCTCTTAAGCACTACAAAGTGTATTCTATACAGTCGATGTAATAGACTTAATCCCTTTGTCTGTCCTTGTTTGTCCCCTCTATGTTTAGCCCCTTGTGGGCAATAAAGAAATAAGATATGTTAGCACGCTGGGGGAAATGCTTAATGGTAATTCATCTGTCTTTATGTTCTGAGTTCAAATTCCGCCGAGGTCGACTTTGCCTTTCATCCTTTCCAGGTCAATAAATTAAGTACCAGTTACACACTGGGGTCAATGTAATCGACTTAATCCCTTTGTCTGTCCTTGTTTGTCCCCTCTATGTTTAGCCCCTTGTGGGCAATAAAGAAATAAGAAACGTTAGCACGCCGGGTGAAATACTTAATGGTAATTCATCTGTCTTTATGTTCTGAGTTCAAATTCTGCTGAGGTCGACTTTGCCTTTCATCCATCCTTTCGGGGTCGATAAAGTACCAGTTGCGTACTTGGGTCAATTTAATCGACTGCCCCCCCTCCCCAAAAATTTCGAGCCTTGTGCCTAGAGTAGAAAAGAATAAATATCAACCATGACCATCACATCTGATTTTTATGCAGTGTGCTTCTAGGACAACATACATCATCCAATATGGCCTTCATTTCTGCAGTTGTTGATATTATTTGAGAGAGATTGGGGTGCTATTTCTATCAGACCTATCAATCATGTAGAAGCCATAGCCATTAGCGCTACCAATCTGGAAGTGTTTTCAGGAAGTGGGGGTGGAGATGAGGAATGAAGGAGGAGGGCAGGATTTAATTTGATTGCTGTGATCAGGTTACAACATGTTTGCCTTATATTGTTAGAGATTGAGTGGCCCAGGGGGTGGGGGTAGGGTCCAGGGAAGTACATAATGGTATGGCTCAGATTGGAGCCAACACACAAGTCTTAGCAACAACAGTGTTGCTGTTGCTGTTGTTGTTGATGTCATTGATGTTGATGTTGTTGTTGTTGTTGTTGTTGTTGTTGTTGTTGAGGTTGTTGTTGTTGTTGTTCAGCTTCAAGTCAGTTGGGAGACCTCTCACTGTGTAAACCTAAAAAAAAATATCAATGGAATTCCAGACATGCCCACCCATCCTCTTATTTTCTTCTGGCCTATTTACTTTTGGACTATACTTTCTTTTCGTGTCCTTACATTTCTAAGGAGACAAGGTAAAATTTCCTGGTGATTTAGTTACTATTTTTAGCAGTCAAGTGACCATGTAGTGCTCTCCCTAACCCAATAAATGTTTGTTATTGTTGTTGTTATTGTTGTTGCCATTGTTGTTGGTGTTGGTGCAGATGGTTTTGTGGTGGTGGTGGTGTGTGGATGATGGTGGTGGTGGTGTGTGGATG
>NC_069002.1:13624120-13625549 GCF_001194135.2 Octopus bimaculoides | reverse complement strand
GTGGATGATGGTGGTGGTGGTGGTGGTGGTGGTGGTGGTGGCAGCAGCGGTGGTGTTAGTGATGGTGGTGGTGACAGCAATAGTGATGGTGGTTTATGGTGACAGTGGTGGTGGTAGCGGTATGGTGGTGATGGTGATGGTGATGACAGTGTGGGTGGTAGTGCTGGTTAAGTACATAACATTCCATGACCAGAGCTACCCTTCTTACCTCAAGACCTGTACTTCACCTTCTCCTTCCCCGATATCCCTGTCCAAGAGATTAATCCAACCATTAAAGGCTTATCCACACACACACACACACACACACACACACACACACTCACAAAGAAAAAATACACACATAAACACATTACAATTATCAAGGTCTGTTTGTATCATTCTTTTTCCTTCATTCCCTCTTGCACTCTCTCTCTCTCTCTCTCTCTCTCTCTCTCTCTCTCTCTCTCTCTCTCTCTCTTCTCTCTCTCGCTTCTCTCTCTCTCTTCTCTTCTCTCTCTCTCTTCTCTTCTCTCTCTCTGTCTGTCTCTCACACACACTCACACACACACACACACACACACATATGCTGAAATCTAAGGTCAGTCCATCAGTTAAGCAAATAATCCACGATTTCTCCAAAGGTACCATGTCTAAGTTAGCACTCTTCATCAGCTTTACCTGTCCATACAGGTGAAACAATATTGCTGTCATCTTTCTTCAATCATTATCATTATGATTTTATCCCCATTACACCCATCTCTCTCTTTTTCTCCTAGTTTCCTTCCTTGCCTCTCTTCTCTTTCTCTTGCTATTATATACATATTATATATACATATGTATTAGACAATCACTTCACTAACATGTTCTCTCTCACGTTCCCTCTCTGTTGCTAACACTCACAAAAGGGAGATAATTTCGTTAGCAACAGAATAACAACAGCGTGACTCCTATAAATATCAGGTGCGTATATCATTTAAATACACTAGGAATGAAGGTGTGTGATAGCATAGTAAGTGTGTGATAGCATAAATTAAATTATATTAATTATATTATATTATATTATATTATATAACATATATACACATACTTAGATGCATACATACATATATACATACACACATACATAAATATACATACATACATATATATACAAGAATAAGGGCAGAGAATCGTCAATTAATAATAGAATTAATAATTAACAATTCTGCCAAGTAGTTCAGTATGAAAAAAACCTTTATCGGTAAAACTATTTATCATTATAAATATACAGGGATTAGCAATTGAGTTGCTTCTCCAACATACTGAAAATTTAGAAATAGTAGTTCTTTGACTGCTATTTCTAAATTTTCAGTATGTTGGAGAAGCAACTCAATTGCTAATCCCTGTATATTTATAATGATACATACATATATACATACACACATACATAAATATACATACATACATATAT
>NC_069002.1:13620459-13623703 GCF_001194135.2 Octopus bimaculoides | reverse complement strand
ATATATATATATATATATATATATATATATATATATATATATATACACACACACATACGTATATATATATATATACATACATATATATATGGATAATGATTTTGCTCTTTTGCCCGTGCCTATCTGCATGTCGTATTTGTATTTCTCTGTAAGACTGATATATATTGATGATGTAAATACATTTGTAAATACAATGCAGTATATTCGTTCATGCATAAAACAAGATATACACCCATATGTGTGCACCAGAGTGTGTCTGGTATGGGCGGATGTTTACATCCAGTTGTAGAAACCAAAGCAAGTAGACTATGGCTTTTGCTGGTTGTTGTCAATCTGTCCTACCCATAGTATTATGGAAAATTGATGTTAAATGATGATGATGACAATGATGACGATGACAATTATGATGATGTAACAGTATCACAGTATCCGTCTGCCCATCACATGCTGTTACACACCACTGGTCACAATGTACTTCCAGTTCTCTCTTGATTGTACCATTCTTTTCTATCTTGATCCAAATTGCTTCACTAGATTATCTTCCTGTCCTCATGGAGGCCTCTCAAGTGGCCTTTACCAATCTCTTGGATAACACTCTGCAGCTGCACAGTTCTCCATGTTTTCTGCATAATCTTGCTGCATATCTGGCCCAGTTGAACTTGTGCTTTTAGTATTCTGTGATCACATTATTGATTCCATTCTGTTCTTGAACTGTCTCATTTCAAATAAACAATGCATTTGTGTGTGTGTGTGTATGTGTGTGTGTGTGTGTGTGTGTGTGTGTGTGTGCACAAGTGAGTAGATGAACGAAAGAAGGGCATTCAACACATTTATTGGGAGTTACAAGTATAGATCAAAACTGTTTGATTCAGACTCCTTGGTACTCCTTGAAACTCAGAGTATCATGGAGTCTGAATCAAACTGTTTTGACCTATATATATATATATATATATATATATACATGCATGTGTATGTGTATGTATATGTGTATGTATATGTATGTGTATGTATGTGTATGTTTATGTGTGTACATGCTATACATATATATATAGCATACATATATACAACATATATATACACACACACATATATACATCATACATATATATATATATATATATATATATATATATATATATATATATATACACTTTCGCGTGACACATTTGAACAATTGTGAAGATCTCTTTGTATGAAACCGTTGGTAGCCTTAACCCATAAAGAAAAAATATTTATCCCTCAATGTGGTGTTGAACACTCATTCTTACTGTTCAATATTAGCATGTACACACACACATACACACACCTATATATATACACAGGCCCTTTTCAATTTCTCTCCATCAAATCCACTCACAAGATTTTTGTTGGCCTAGAGTTATAGTAGAAGACACTTTCCCAAGGTGCTACGCTGAAACTGAACCAAGAGCCACTTGGCTGGGAAACAAGCTTCTTAACCATACAGCCATACCTGCACTGCTAGTGTAACATCAATTGCTTGTATCGTTATCCGTTCCTTCCAGTTTTATATATTCATTTATTTTCTCCTAATTAAAATATAGATGACACTGTTTGAGAAGGATGTATGAAAATGATTGTGACTTCCTCATCGATGATTATGGAATATTACTGGATCGCTCCCCAGGTAAGGTTTAAAGTTCATATTTTCCTCGGTGTTAGCAAGAGTATGTCTGCACATCCTTCACCAATATAAATACACACAATTGTAGTTTGGACAGCTCCTTGGCTGGACAGCTCCTGTCAAACCATCCAACCCATACCAGCATGGAAAACAGACGTTAAACAATGGTGATGATGCACACACATGTGTGTATGTATGTGTGTGTATGTATATATATATATATATATATATATATAGAGAGAGAGAGAGAGAGAGATAGATAGATAGATAGATATAGATATATAGATATATAGATATATACATGTATGTATGTATGTATATATATGAATGTGTGTGTGTGTGTATGTGTGTACAGTTTGCGGTGAATATATTGTTGTCTAAATTACACAAAAATGAAAATAACCTGACGTCTCATTTTAACAGATATATTTACCAAAATTACATAAAAATATTTTGAAATACTAAAGAGTAAATCTATGCAATAAAATCGCCATTGGCTTCAACCAACAGCCTTCAGATGATTTCAGAATCTCCTGCAACTCTTGTGGACAGTCTCCTTGTTTGGTTGTTGAATGCTGTCATAATCCTTGCCTTTAGTTCAAGTTTGGTATTTCAAGGAGTTCTGTGGTCTCTCTCAACTGCGCCCCACACAATAATCAAGGGGGTTGCAGTCTGGCGAGTTAGGTGGCCAGATGTTGGGGGGTGGTGCAGAAATTGTCTAACAGCCATAACTGGGTTCTCCTGCTTGTGTGGCATGATGTAGAGTCCTGTTGCTAAACATAGGGTTTTCCAGTAGCCATCCCCTTAACCCAGGGTAGCACTACCTCCTCCAGGCACTTGATGTAGGCCTCTGTGTTGAGTCTTAAGCCATGTGGAAAGATGAATAGAGGTATAACATCGCTGTCGCTAGTGATCACTCCAAGCACCATGATGTTGACTGGATGTTTGATTTTTATTCCCCTTGGTACATGTCCACAGATAGCACTGTCCTCAGACTGACAGCCAAACACTTTGAAATGTTCATATTGGAGCTTTCAGCAAGAATGCCAAGTAGTACAGCATGTCGTTTCCAAATTTCTGGCAGAGTGAATTGCATTATGGTGCTGTTTTTCTCACAGACAGTGCCCAACTGATCCTACTCTACAGTGTAGTTGACAAAATCAAAAAACAAAGTGCATGCCCAAAATTAAGAATATAAAATGGCAACAATTTACCCATCACACCCTGTATATGTACACACACACATATATATTTGTATATATATATTATACATATATATACATACATATATATACAAAAATAAGAGAAATGACCAGCAAAAGTGGACTCCTATATGCTAGAAATAGATGCCGAATCATCTAACCACGAAGAATATGTTCTCAGTAAAAATTTCAGCGACACGACAGACTGTAAAAAGGGCAAGACAAATGAAAAAATACTAAATAAAAAAACGATTAACCTACGTACCATGGCAAACTTATTTTACTAAATTCCGCATTTTTTAAAGAATTAATTGAAACAAAGGTGTTGTGTTTCAACAGAAATGTGATAACAAAAGGATTAATCAATCACCCTATTTATTACTTCTCACTTGAGTAATCC
>NC_069002.1:13618354-13620231 GCF_001194135.2 Octopus bimaculoides | reverse complement strand
ATGCTTGGCTTCAAACCTCCCAACACTACCACAAGAATGAGCAGAGGTCATTTCTTTAGAAATATTCAAATGACAATTTTATTGTTCTATCTTTTGTTCTTGTGGTAACCCAGATTTTTATAGCTTTCTTCTTCTTCTTCTTCTTGTCCTCCTCCTCCTTCAAATCTAGTTAAATTGATTCACTAAATCTGCATTTTTTAAAAGTAAGTAAAAAATCTGAAAATTGGTTATATTGATGTAGTTTTCCACTCTTATTATTGTGAATCCATGATCTTGTGGAGAAAAAAAAATTTGAGGAAAAGTTACAGAAGTTTAAAAATTGAAAAAAAAACTGCGTATTTTTAGCCAATAGTGAGACAGTGGTGTCAACTTTAATGTTGTACCCTGTGAAATTTATAGTTTAACATCAGTGAAATGACCTATAACCTGTGATTTAACTAGATCCCATGCACAAAGCACACACACAAAATATATATATGCACAGGCATATGCACACACACATATGCACACATGCACGCATACACACATATGAATGCACATGTATGCCCCTCTCACGCACACAACATACATACATGCACATATATACATACACATGAACACACATTTATACCCACATGCACAACACACATATATACACACATGCACACACAAACGCACATATAACTCTTCACATACAACACCCACACATACATGCACACATATATACACACACGTACATACATGCACACACACACACACGTGCGGCACAGATGCAGGTGAAGTGAAATACAATGCAACATTCAGTTGTCATGGTAGCAAGCTGTTAATGCCTTGCTGTCTGTTGATTGGCTAAAATTACCCAAATTTCCCTACTTTAAATCCAAATAACAAATTCTTTAATTTATGGGATTGTAATCAAGGAATCGAAACCACAATCTTATGATCATGATGCTGACACCCTAACCACTAAGCCATGTGCCTCCACTTTTTAATGTTTACAAAAGAAGTTATCACAGTTTTTGTGATGAAAACATCCTGACTATATAAATAAAACTGAAGTGAACTACAACCAATGTGTGTATTTATTGACTGTGTGACCCTCCCAATGCAGACACACACACACACACACACACACACATCTTATATAACTTATAAAATTGTAATGGTAGGGTGATCTGTTTTGGGATAAAATGAGAAAGGTGCAAGAGTGTTGGTGTGAGGGAAATGAGGTGGCATAGAGAGAATGACTGATAACAGGGAAGGTGGGGGGGGGGGAACAGAGTTGTGTAAGTGACAAATATGGAGTGACAGTGAGGCGGTAACATTAATACAGCTGTCATTCAGGATATACATGCCTAGCTGTAGCAGTTTATAAAGCCTAGCTGTAACAGCCAGATGATAACTAATGCAGTGTTTGTGTGCATGTATGTATGTATGTATGTCACAAGCTGTCACCTTTAAGAAAAGGATGATTTAGATCAAAAGTTTACTCTATTAACATGTATATGTTAACATCAAAGGCAGATTAACTACAAAGTTAGTCTTTGTATGTGGCAGATGTTCAGGTGCAATAAACACTGTGAACAAACAGGAAACAACTTCTATCTCATTCCAGGGAGAAAAACTAGAGGTAGTTGATAGCTTCCGCTATCTGGGCGACCAAGTTAGTAGTGGGGGTGGGTGCGCTGAAAGTGTAACTGCTAGAATAAGAATAGCCTGGGCCAAGTTTAGAGAGCTCTTACCTCTGCTGGCGACAAAGGGACTCTCACTCAGGGTAAAAGGCAGACTGTATGACGCATGTGTACGAACAGCCATGCTACATGGCAGTGAAACATGGGCTGTGACTGCTGAGGACATGCGTAAGCTCGCAAGGAATGAAGCCAGTATGTTCCGCTGGA
>NC_069002.1:13614572-13615868 GCF_001194135.2 Octopus bimaculoides | reverse complement strand
TCATTCCCACTGCATGGCACTTTGGGCAAGTGTCTTGTACTATAGCCTCAGGCTGACCAAAGCCTTGTGAGTGGATTTGGTAGACGGAAACTGAAAGAAGACCGTCGTATATATGTATATGTATATATATATATATGTATATATATATATATATATGTGTGTGTGTGTGTGTCTGTGTTTGTCCCCCCAACATCGCTTGACAACCGATGCTGGTGTGTTTACGTCCCCGTAACTTAGCGGTTCGGCAAAAGAGACTGATAGAATAAGTACTAGGCTTCCAAAGAATAATTCCTGGGATCAATTTGCTCGACTTAAGGTGGTGCTCCAGCATGGCCACAGTCAAATAACTGAAACAAGTAAAAGAGTAAAAGAGAGAGAGGATAAAAAGAAACTTGTGGATTTAGTAGTCAAGCATAGTGACTGGTTAGAAAAAGAATATTATTAATCCCTTACAAAGCCTTTTTCCAAATTTTAAGCCCCAAAATTTGGGAGGTTCCTTATACATGAGGGTTCCTTATACACATTAAAATATGGTATATATAAATTTAATTAGAGGTTGCATTAACCTTATGAAGGGATGGTTTCATCCGAGGAAATACTGATTCAATTTTTAGAATAATAGGTATATATACATAAAACAACATTCACTAATGTAGCTAGAGTGGGGCAATCCACCATTGGCAGCACTTTTATGGCACCACTTTTGGGTCTGCTGTAGACAATATGTATTTTTTGTGGGGGCCTGAGGGCAGCAAACTGAAGGGCCATCCTGGGCGGCACACACTCTGACTATGCTAGTGATAACATTGGTTTCAACACATCATTTCAGGCAGAAATTCTTGCAAAACTAAATTGGAAATTAATTAAACTTTTACTGTGTACTGAAATGAACATTCTAGAGAATTCTGATTAGAAAATTATGTGTTGTTGTTGTCGTTATTGTTTCAGGCAGTCTGTTGTTAGATGAAAATGGCATTGTGCAAGATGGTAGAAATGATGGCCCAGAACACAGCAGCATTTTTTGGCAGAGTGACGGGGGTTTCGGGGACCATCCTGAAATCTCAGACTTCAAGACTGAAATGCATCAGAACTTGTTAGAAGAATGTGGCTTACCTGAAACCAGGTACATTGTTATTAAGTCTCTTTTTTATTACCATCATAGACATTATGGGTGGTGGTTGTGGTGGTAGTGTCTTTGTCATCATTGCCATCATCATCACCATCAACCACCACCACCACCACCACCACCACCACCACCACCACCACCACTACAGCTTCCAAAATAAATGTTTTGCC
>NC_069002.1:13609328-13614405 GCF_001194135.2 Octopus bimaculoides | reverse complement strand
TGTGTGTGTGTGTGTGTGTGTGTGTGTGTGTGTGTGTGTGTGTGTGTGTGTGTGTAATGGGCATCTGCACACAATTCATTGATCTACCTGTGGCTGTTGTGGTAGAAGACACTTGCCCAACAAACCTCGTCCTCACACGGCTAAGGTTACCTTAACAACTAAGATATTTTTTTACATGTCTTTTCCAGATACTGTATCAGTGATTTGGAGTTATCAGATGAAGAGAAGAGTTTCCCAGACAAGTTAGAAAATATTTCTCCAGATATTCTTTTTGATGACAGGAATGGTTTTTGTCTTCAACTAAATTGCCAAAGTGTGGAACTTAAACCCAGAGATTCTGAAAGTTGCCAGAAATACTCATTGCAACATTTTAAAGAATCTTTAGATGTTTCTAAAGACAAATCCAATAATTCTTTTGATGAAGATCCTCTTGCTGCCCTCTTGGTAAAACATGAAGAACCATTTGACATTCATGAAAACAGTGATGAAGTGTGCGAAGATGGAGAATTTTTAGGAAATAAAGAATTCTTTGTGAAAAATTACTATACATGTTACCAAAATCCTTCTGAAATGGTTCGTATTCCATCATTGGGTGGAAAATTGTCATCATCTGCTGTGAAAGGGCTATCACCATCAGAAACTGGAATGGAAAAAGAAAACTATCCAAATAAAGAATTCTGTAGAGAATCAGATGAAGATGAACTCTTTCTGATAACTGGACATATTGATTTCAGTGAAGAGAAACCATTCCAGCAAGAATCAGAAGATCTGGCATTGAGAAGTTTAAAAGTTTCAGAATCTGGACAAAGATCAGATAAAACCATTTCTTCAAAACATAGCACTGAAATTTTCCCAGAAATATTCAACGTTAGTAATTCTGGTAATGAAAATAATTTCAATCATTGTCGTTCATCTGTGAACCCTGTTGAAGATCTTCAAATTCCATCTCCCTATGACAAGGAGCAAATTAAAGAAACTGGAGAATCCAATCCTGACTTCACATTTTGGAATTATTCTTCCACAATCAATTCTTCTGTCTCAGAAAATAGGTTTAATGAATTGAAAGATCAATCACAAAAATATTTTGATGACTGCACACCAAATTTACATGATGTACACTGTATCAATACTACAGATGGTCAGTTTGATATTGAAAGAAAGAACATGTTTGCCCTTTCAGCTGTTCCACAAGACAAGAATGAGATTAATTCCACAGGCAGACTACATGCGAATACATTTCTAATAAAGGATTTCACCAATTTGAAAACAATGCAAAATGATTATATGGATCAAGAACTGTCCAATAGCAAAAGCGGAATGACAGCTGATGAAATTTGTCAAGAATTACCAGACAAAACAACCACCTCACTCATCCAGCATGAATCTGCAGTTGATGTGAGTAATAATTGTTGTAAGAGGAAGAATTCTTGTGGAAAAATGGATAAAGTAGAGAATAAAATAAAATTCCCAGAAAGTAAAGAAGTGACTCTTGAAGAAAGAGAAAAAGGAAAAGATGGTGAGGTAAAAAAGGAAGAGGAAGTAGATTCAAGAACTTGGCCAACATCTGGGGAAATTCTCAAGAGTTCCAGAATTAAAAGTAAGAGTGTTACTGATGTATCATGTCATTTAACTCCTGTCAAATCAAAACACAAATCTCTTATAGAACTTAACAAACTCCAGACTGACCAAGGATCTTCTGAAAATCTCTCTACTTTCTCTTCTGTTATGGAACTGAATGATAAACTTGTTCAGGAATCTGAAAAGAGGAGAAAAGCCACTGAACTTGTTGAAGAGTTACAGAATCAGTACAGTGATCTTCTCACACGGTATGCCGATGCTGCTAATACAATCGATGAGATGCGTTTAGGCGCCAGCTCTGCCCCGTTATTGTCATCTCGGAACGGATCACAAACTTTTATGAACAACATAAATTTCTGTCGCCCTCTGGTGACATCAACACCTCTGCATTCTGCCTTTTTGGCAAATCAAGACAGCCGAAATGAAGGTAATTGATTTCGATGTTTGTGTTTTAGATTTAAAGGTTTCTTTTATCCTTTATTGTTGTTGTCATTGTTGTGATTGTCTGTGTATTTGTCGCCCTTTTGTGGAGGTGAAGCTTGTTTAATATTAGTTAAATAGGTGCAGTCAGTGTGTAATGTATTAAACGCAGAGTGACTTAATGTGCGCTGTGTTTGATGCAGTAGCATTGAGTGCACAATAATTGTTTAACGTATGTCAAGTTGGGTGCACAGTGTGACTGATTGGTAATGTGGTGAATGCAGCATGTCACTCAGGTCAGGTTGTGTTGAGTGCAACTGGGTGAAGTATGTCAGTGTTTTGGTGCGAGTTATTTAAGATATAAGACAGCGTATAGTTGTGATGCTGTTGTGAAGGGCAGTTTCCAGTTAGATAGAAATATTGCATGTCTGGATCCATGGATCTGTGGATTGTATCTGCTTTATAAACTGACACTCTGCTCACAACACAGCTTCTTCATCAGAGATGACCTGACGTATTACAAGAACAACAACAACAACAACAACAAGACAACAGCAAAGACGATGATGACAACAGTCTCTTGTAATTTATCAAAGCTTAATATTTTACATCTGATAAGGCAGAAGCAAGCAGAATCGTTTACATGCCTGGCAAAATGCTTGGCAGCATTTTGTCCATCCTCATGTTCTGAGTTCAAATTCTGCTGAGGTCAACGGAGCCTTTCATCGTTTCAGGGTCAATAAAATAAGTACCAGCTGAACGCTGGAGTCAATGTAATTGACTTAGCCTTTTCCCCAAAATTGCTGGCCTTGTGTCAAAATTTGAAGCCAATATTTGATATTTGATAAATTCATCACAGTAAATTCATTGTGGCCAATTACATTATCATGTTAGGGCATTTGGTTCTTGATCATAAGGTTGTCGGTTCAAATCCTGGACTGGATGGTGTGTTGAGCCCCTGAGCAAGATATTTCATTTCACACTGATATAATGAGTACCAGATGAGTTCTGGTACAACCTTCTCTCCCTCCAGATGTTAAATGATGATGATGATGATGATGATGATGATGACGACGACGACGACGACGACGACGACGACGATGATGATGATGAGGAGGAGGAGGAGGAGGAGGAGGAGGAGGAGGTGTGTGTGTGTGTATCTGTAATTTCATTGCAATGTAATCCTGCCACAATCAATATATGACTGTCGATAAATTCTCCATCAAGCAATAGTCATTAATAAGAATATCCTCATACAGTATTCTTCACTTCCAGTCTTATGTGAAAAACATGTCTGACCAACTGGCTTTGGGAAAATGTTACCTCGTTTAAAAACAGATGAAGGTTAACAACTCAAAGGCCATCTGGCCATAGAAAATCTGCCTTAATGACCAATAGCCCAGTTACCTAGCCTACAGATCACACACCTGATATTTAACCCCTAATATTTAATTTATAAGTTGTATTATTAATTTTATTGTCAAATTCTTCTCTCCAGGGTGTATGAAATCTGGTTTCCATGGAAATAGTGAATCAAAGAAATTTCAACAAGAAGGGAATCATGACCTCGAATCCCAAAAATATGTATCAAAGGCAGAAAGTATTAAAATAACACTACTGAAGGAAGCAAGAAATCTTGAGAAAATGGTAAAAATTAACTCACTGGCTTTGGAGTGAGCAGTTCTTTTGGCTTCAATGTTTCTACTTAGAGTACTCGGGAAGAGAAACAGGATCACAGGTTAAACAAAACCATTGTCTGTTGCTCAACTCATTTATCATTAGTTGTCAGCTGTTATCTCTCTCTCTCTCTCTCTCTCAATATAATGGGTGGAGTATACACCTTGAATTAGTTGTTAGTATATTATTTATTAATAAGTTCTATTGAATGGCCCACTCTGGGGTGAAGCTGTCTGAGCTGTCAACTTTTGATATAATAATTATATATATCAACTATATCAAGCATATCAAATTCTATATCATATACAATTCAAGGTACATAAAATATATTTCTAATATCGGTAACCTAATTATAAGTTTTCACAGTATATCAGCTATAGAGAATTGAGGCACATAAATCAATGACTGGTAAAAAGTGTGCATGGGAATTTAATGCACATTTTAATGCACATTTAATGCACATTTTACAACTCTTAACTTACTGATATGAAAAAATGAAAAATTTGTAATAGAGAAAGATAAAACTGGAACGAAGTTGGGTCTTTAATAAAACTTATATAAAAGAATAGCTGTTGTACATATATATAGATATGTGTGTTTGTGTGAGTGTGTGTGTGCGTGTGTATGGCATAGCTTTTTATTCTTTTACTTATTTTGGTCATGTGACTGTGGCCATGCTGGAGTACTTGCCTTTAATCAGAGAGATTTGGCTCATGGCTGGTTCTAGGTACAACATAGGTATAAATGGAACACATTTAAACCCTATTTGTGTATCTATATATCATCATCATCATCATCATCATCATCATCATCATCATCATCATCATCATCATCATCATCATCATCATCATCATCATCATCATCATCCCCATCATCCTCATCCTTTAACATCCGTTTTCCATGTTGGTTTGGGTCAGGCAGTTTGACTTGAAATAGCAAGCAGGAGAGCTGTACCAGGTTCCTGTCTGATTTGGCTTGGTTTCTATGGCTGGATGCCGTTCCTAGTACCAATTACTTTACGGAATGTGCTAGGTGATTTTAATGTGGCACCAGCATGAATACTTTATATATATATATATATATATATACTAGCAGTATAACCCGGCGCTGCTCGGGATTAAGCTAGGATTATTAAATGATTAAGTCCTTTATTTCAAACCAAAATAAGTAACATCGACATCAGATTTGAGCGAAATCCGTTGAAATTGGTTTGGCTGAAAATGGTTTGCTGGCAATTTGATTGGGAAATCCCATAAGGAATCAGTTTATTGGTTATTTTCACTTATTGACTCTTTTTTTAAATGTTGCATTAGAGATCTGCATAGGAGAAGGTTGATCTGAAGGTTTGCATTGGGGATCTGGATTGGAGTAACTTAGGAAAGCTTACCAACAACCTTAACCA
>NC_069002.1:13607744-13608893 GCF_001194135.2 Octopus bimaculoides | reverse complement strand
TGGCAAACACTCTGTTTCTCCCCTTGTCACAAACACACTATTTCTTTCTTTCTCTCTCTCTTTCTTTCTTTCTCCCTCTCTTTCTTTCTCTCTCTCCTTCACGCGCGTACGCACAGATTTGACTTCGCCATGTCAACAGACTTCAAAATTGGTAAAAGTTTATCGATTTTTACAGCTACACGCAGGTGCCTCTGTGAGAAAAAGTTGACAAAAACACAGATAGGGTCATGAACAATGTCCTCCCAAAATTGGAGCGACATGCGTGCTAATTTGTGGACGTGCATAACCCACATCACGTACACACACACACAAACATCTTGTGTTTTATAGATATTGATATATATATATATACACACGCGCGCGTACACACAGAAGGAGAGAGAGAGAAAAAGATAGATAGATAGATAGATAGATAGATAGATAGATAGATAGATAGATAGATAGATAGATAGATATGTACACACATACACACAAGCATACTCACATATATATACCCACACATGTATATATTAATATATCTTTTCCTATATTCTCTCATGCTTTATCTTTATTTATTTCTCTCTCTCTCTCTTTACTTCTCTGTCTCATTCTTTCTTTGTTTTCTTCTCATTCTTTTTTGCTAAGATGAATTCTCTGGAGACCTTGCTGGAGCAAAACCAATTGACTCGCAAAGAACAGAAGAAATTCATTGAAAAAGTTTGCACGGAGCAGAACAAACAGCGCCGACAATACCTTCGCATTAAAGAAGAATTTGTGATTGGAAGTGCAGCCAATGGCAACATATTTGATGAAGACAAAGAACTGGAAGGGTACCTCTTTGATCTCCAGATGAGATTTGATGAACTTGAGGATAAATATCAGACCTTACAGGACAATCTGAAAGAGCCATTTCAGTCAGGTGACAGTTGTAGTCCAGTCGATAGTTTAGATGGGACCAAAGAAAGTGAAAATGTCCCAGAAGATGGAATGATAAATGACAGTTATGAAGCAAGGAAAGGGAAGTTTCTGGTTCAATACAATGTATTGATGGATAAATATTGGCAACTGAAGTTGAGTGGAAGTCTTGATGATGGGGACCAAGAAATGAAGGAAATCACAGAGGTAAGTATGTATCTGTTGTGAATGTTATATTCTTCTCCTTCATATATA
>NC_069002.1:13604250-13607404 GCF_001194135.2 Octopus bimaculoides | reverse complement strand
TCTTTGATATTAAAATTGTAACCTTCTCATCAGGGAATTTTAATATCAAAGATCCCTATGGATCACACAGGTTGTAATCCTTTGAAACATTTGTAGGAATAAAGTATGCAATTATAACATACGTTTTCTCCAATCCTTAAATTCTTAAATATATATATATATATATAGTAATAATATTAGGGAATAAAAATTTATTCCAACCTTACAGGCAAAAATCGGTATAATATTACACCGGGTTTCCTAATATATAATATATATGTATATAACTAATTCAGAGACGAACCACCACTCTACAACTCAGTCAACTCAGAACCCGTCCAAATCCATGCTGTGAGGCATATACCATCTTAATATATCTAAGATTTTAATCTAAAATTTAAATTAAATAATATATTAAATAAATAAATCATATAAATCAATATAAATAAATCATAGAAATATTAATTTTAAAAAATTTAAAAGTCAAATTTATAAATTGGACAGTGAAAATTAATACGAGAATATACAGCATGGAAGTATAAATGTAAAGAGTTAGTGCTAGTACATAGACTACGCGCGTTTCATGGCTGAAATAGGACTATATAAAATCATAAGCAAATTCTATCTGAGTTCATTAGAACGGGGAAATAATCAGTCACTCTTCAGGTGAAATCCCTAAGAAAATACCTAAAATCATTCAAGGAATAAACATAAACATGAGAAATAAAAATATATATAAAGAGACAAAATCTGTAAACTAATACCTACATTAACAGTACTAATATAATTATTAAGAGTTACAGTCTAAAACTATTGAAAAAGAGTATTATAGTAAACAAGGTTAAAACATTATCTACTTATTCCATAATGTTTTAACCTTGTTTACTATAATACTCTTTTTCAATATTTTTCAATATCTTTGTGTCTGTGTTTGTCCCCTCACTTGACAACAATTGGTGTTGGTGTGTTTACATCCCTGTAACTTAGTAGTTCAGCAAAGACACCAATAGAATAAGAACCAGGTTTAAAAGCACAAAACATACTGGGGTCAATTCGTTTGACTAAGATTGAAGCAAGTAAAAGATAAAATATTATATATATATCATCATCATCATCATCTAGCATCTACTTTCCATGCTGGCATGAGTTGAAGAATCAACACCAGTACTTTTTTTCAAGCCTGGTACTTATTCTATCAGTCTCTTTTGCTGAGCTATTAAGTTATGGGGATGCAAACACACCAACACAGGTTGTCAAGTAGAGGTGGTGGACAAACACATACTCAAAGATACACATACACACAGATACACACACAAACACATACAAAAAGAAATATATATCTTATCTATAAAAGGCAGATTTTCTCTGTGTGTATGTATGTTTAAAATTTATACATTAACACAATTCCAAATTTTGTGGATGAAAAAATCGGAATTAATATTCTAAATACCATAACGTAGGTCATACGATCATTCCTTCTGTCAAAATAACTACCAATTTCGAAATAAATTGATAAAACTACGTACATAACCATTTTCCCCTGTAATACAATCTAATTCCCTCTTTCTGTTACCATTACAAATTGTTTCAACTCCTACTTTCTCTTATGAATGTTTACGAACGATCCAAGAAAAAAGACAGAAAGAAAGGAAGGAGAAAGACTGAGAGTCAAATAAACAGACACACTACCAATACATATGTAACAATGATTACATATGACCTCATTCTAATTGGTGCGAATTGTATGTTCACTTCCCATTTCTAACACCGTCCTTCACCAACATAACAACAAAAAAAAAAAGCCTCTAACCATTTCCTATCATCTTCTATATAAGAGCATGACATATTTGGTTCCAAATTTTGGCACAAGATCAATAAGTTCAGTGAAGGGGTTAAGTTGATTACATTTATCCCAGTACTCAACTGGTACTTATTTTATCGACCCTGAAAGATTGAAAGGCGAAGTTGACTTCGGCAGCATTTGAACTCAGAACACGAAGATGGACGAAATGTCACAAAGACTTTTGCCCAGTAGGATAATGATTATCCCAGCTTGCCGCCTTAAAGGCTTCGCACATTAAATAATCTTGCATATTACTAGGAATATTATTAGGATTCATATAACAGGAATGGTTTTTATCTCAGATTGCCCCTGCCCCTGGACTGGTTCTTGTGCGGGTGGCACATGAGATGCACCATTTTGAGCATGGCCGTTGCCAGTACCGCCTGACTGGCTCCCGTAGGATTTTCGAGCGAGATCGTTGCCAGTGCCCCTGGACTGGCTTGTGTGGGTGGCACATAAAAGACACCATTTCGAGCGTGGCCGTTTTCGTGCGGGTGACACGTAAAAGCACCCACTACACTCTCTGAGTGGTTGGCGTTAGGAAGGGCATCCAGCTGTAGAAACTCTGCCAAATTAGATTGGAGCCTGGTGTTGCCATCCGGTTTCACCAGTCCTCAGTCAAATCGTCCAACCCATGCTAGCATGGAAAGCGGACGTTAAGCGATGATGATGATGATGATGATGATTACCTTGATAAGTATTTACTGAGGAAAACAGAAACATGATCGTCCTTTTTCATTTTTTTTTACATAGAAATTACGACAAATAAAGAAAGAACTTTGCCAAAACGAACAACATCAACAACAACAACAACAAAGAGAGCATAACATGTAAGTTATTTCTTTTTAAGACAAAAATAAAAGTAATAAAAAAAATTAGAAGATGAACCTTGTTGCAGAAAATCTTTTGGATATTATTTCAAGTTGAAAATAGCATTTAGAAGTAACTAGCAGGTATGCCCGGCATTGCTCGGGATTAAAATGGCATAGCTTTTTTATTCGTTTACTTGCTTTGGTCATGTGACTATGACCATGCTGGAGCACTGCCTTTAATCGAAGAAATTGACCCCAGGATTTATTCTTTGTAAACCTAGTACTTATTCTATCAGTGTGTTTTGCCAAATGGCTAAGTTACGGGCATGTAAGCACAGCAACATCGGTTGTCAAGCAATGGTGGGGGAGACAGACACGGACACGGATGGTGGGGGAGACACACACACACAAATATACACATATATATGACTGTCTTCCTTGAGTTTCCATGTACGAAATCCACACACAAGGCTTTGGTGGGCCTGAGGCTGCCAGCATGGAAAGTGGACATTAAACGACA
>NC_069002.1:13596945-13602071 GCF_001194135.2 Octopus bimaculoides | reverse complement strand
TGTGTGTGTGTGTGTGTGTGTGTGTGTGTGTGTGTGTGTGTGTGTGTTTGCATCACTAAAACTCAAGAACTACTCAACCGATTTCATTCAAATTTTACACATGCCTTACCCAGGGTCCATGCAATGTCTGTTTTATATATGTATATATGTATTAAAGAAAGCAAAAAATAAAACAAGAATGATAGCGTTCAGTATGTTGGCCACAGGAATTTCTGTCAAAGAGACATGGTTAAACAAAGTTGCACATCATTTCCCTTTTTCTCTCACATACCCATTCTTTCTCTCTCTCTTATTATTACTCCCACTGCCACCATCAGTACTACTATTTTTAATACAAACAGGGGCGGGGGGGGTCAAAGTGTGACACACTGGGACACAGAAATTAGTTTTCACATTTATTTATGTTAGATATTAGATATCTCAATAATACTAAAACTGTAGGGATGTTTGTGTGTAACCAAAATATCTCAGAAATAGTATATTTTATCTTTTTTTACATATTCATTTTCATACTTATCTTTGGCAGTGCAGTACAAATTTTTGTGATATTTGGTACTCTATTTATTAAGGAAAACAATTAAACACAATTTTTGTTTGTTATTTCTTGACAAAAAATGCATCACTTCCGTGACGTCAACACACATACACATATACAGAATACACACACGACTATAATAGAACCATGGCTATAATAGAAGACACTTGTCCAAAGTGCCACGCAGTGGGATTGAACCTGGAACCATGTGGTTGGTACGCAAGCTACTTACCACACAGGCGCTCCTGTGCTTATATAGATATATATCTACATATGTGTGTGTGTGTGTGTGCGTGTGTAGTGTATCTATGTGCAGGTGCTTGCCTCCCACAATGTTCAACAACTAGTGTTGATATGATGAAATCTTCCAAAAACATGCTCCAGCATGGTCGCAGTCCAATAACTGAACCAAGATAAAAATAATCATAACCAGGTTTATAACTATATCTTTATCAAAGCATTATCTAGTCTTTGAATATGTTATCAATGTATAAACATTTAATTAGCAGAAAATCACTGTTGAAGGAGGAACCCAGCAAAATTTGGCCCTCAAAAATGGTGAGTATTGTTGAAAGATAAGATAAGCAAACTTCTTTATTTATGTTGTTGTTGCCATTATTGATATTGTTGTAATTTTGACCTTCGATAAAAATCATCCCAGCAGTGACCATCTTATCTTTTAGGTATAGCTATAAATACACTGAACCACAAATGCTATTTTTCATTTTTATATTTACTGTTTTACTCTCTTACTTGTTTCAGTCATTTGACTGCGGCCATGCTGGAGCACTGCCTTTAGTCGAGCAAATCGACCCCAGAACCTATTCTTTGTAAGCCTAGTACTTATTCTATCGGTCTCTTTTGCCGAACTGCTAAATAATGTGGACGTAAACACACCAGCATTGGTTGTCAAGCGATGTTGGGGGGACATACACTGATGCACAAGCATATACACACACATACATACATATATATGACGGGCTTCTTTCAGTTTCCGTCTACCGAATCCACTCACAAGGCTTTGGTTGGCCTGAGGCTTTAGTAGAAGACACTTGCCCAAGGTGCCACGCAGTGGGAATGAACCCAGAACCATGTGGTTGGTAAGCAAGCTACTTACCACACAGTCACTCTTCTGAAAATTTATTATCGGGATGTAAGTGTAAATATTCCAAGACAAGCTGGTTTATGGCTGAGACCCAAATTGCAAATCAGCTAACTGAAATGCATGTACATCTTGTGGAGGTTATGGGTATAAAAATCAACTTGAACTGTGTTCCTGGCATTTGTAATTTGGATGCATCAGGTATGACCTGATTGTCAGCAGTGCAAAGAGAACAGGCTATTGACCGATTGCAAGCAGGGCAGTGTGCTCTGGTTGTTTCAAAAGCTTACAATGTCCATGTCAGCACCATCTATCACCTGCAACAGCAATACAACACCAACAGCACTGCAGACTGTGCCCACAGAGGGCACCCTCGGATGACCACGCCCAGGCAGGATCACTTCATCCACCTGCAACACTTCTATAACTTCAGACCCGCCAGCGTGACAGCTCGTGAGCCCATTGGCACTGAACAGCAACCCATCAGTGACAACATGATACGACATTGACTGGCTGCCAACAACCTCTGTTGCCATCATCCTGCTCGAGGGCCTGTTTTCACCGCCCGCCACCATCAGGCACAACTACAGTGGGCTACACAGCACCAACATTGGCAGCATCAACAATGGAGGTTGATAGTCTTCTCTGACAAGAGCCAGTACTACATTTCCACCTCGGATGGCAGAGTGAGGGTGTGGTGTAGGAGAGGTGAACGCTACAGAGACGCATGTGTCATGGAGAGATACGTGTGGGGTGGCCAAATCATCATGGTTTCAGGTGCTATAGTCCTGAATCAGAGAATTGGGCCCCGTGTGTTCCAAAATCTTGGCGCAGGCAGAGGGAATGGTGTTCACAGCACAGCGCTACTTTGACCAGATCCTAAGACCTCACATCGTGCTCTTCTTCATGCGTGTCACCATAGCCACATGTTCCTGCAGGACAATGCTCCCTCCCACATGACTAGGGTCACCATGGACTTCCTGCATCTGCACAACATCAGAACCATGCCATGGCCAGCTCTCAGCCCAGATTTGAAAATCTGTGGGATGAAATCCAGAGTTGGCTGAACCAGGTGGTCCCAAGGCTTTCTTTAGGCCTGACAATTAAGGCTCCACCCCCAATCTCAATACCCTGATCTGCTTCTCCGTACAGCATTAATCCTCTATGATTCTTTCCCTCCAACACATTTCCTACCAATTCCAGAGATCCAGCAAATGCCTCAGGTGCTACCGTCTCTCTTCTGTAGTATTGTCAGACAAGAGACTTTGTCTGAATACTTCTAACAGAAAGTAGGTCCCTACTAAAGGCACCTAAGGACCAAACAGTGATGGTGTTAAAAGTGGTTCTTAGATTACAACAAACTTATCTAAGATGAGGTTCATAGGGGTCATGAAGGGATGGTTATTGGTTCCACTACTAGGATGGTGCTGTGACTAATACATACACAAACATCATAGACAACATCCAGAGAAGGGCTATTCAACTAATTAACATAAAGAGCCATTTGACTAATTAATAGAAAGTCACTCACAGACATCAACCTCAAAGATGTGCTATCATGTCTGAGAGTGAGAGACTGAAGTATGCAATAGTTTTGGGATCGAAACGTTTGCACGCCGGGCGAAATGCTTAGTGGCATTTCGTCTGCCGTTACATTCTGAGTTCAAATTCCGCCGAGGTTGACTTTGCCTTTCATCCATTCGGGGTCGATACATTAAGTACTAGTTACGCACTGGGGTCAATGTAAACGACTTAATCCCTTTGTCTGTCCTTGTTTGTCCCCTCTATGTTTAGCCCCTTGTGGACAATAAAGAAATAAGAAACGTTTTAATGTTGAATTGTTCTGAATTTCAGAACCAAACAAAAACTTCCGTGTGAGTAGATGCCTTCCAGAAGTTCCTGAAAACAAAACTGGAACAAGAAATAAAAAGGTAAAAAAAAAAGAAACAGAAAAGAAAACAGCATTTATACAATTTGATGTGTGTGCATGTGTGTGCCTTTGCTTATGTCAATAACTGTATGTGTGTCTTTGTCTGTATGTGTACATCTGCATATGTGCAGCTGTAAATATGTGTGTGTGTGTTTGTGTGCTTATGTTTGTATGTTTGTGAGTTTAGATGTATGTAAATGTTAGTGTCTTTGTCAGTTGGTGTGTGTGTGCATGTGTGCGCATGTGTGTGTGTGTGTGTGTGCATGCATGCGCATGTGTGTGTGTAATTTTTATACTTGTGCATTAGTGTCTATATACCTTTGCTTGCTTTTGAGTGTGTATGTATATATATGTGTGTTTTTATATATGTACATATATATGAGTGGAGGTGCAATGGCCCAGTGGTTAGGGCAGCGGACTCCCGGTCATAGGATCGCGGTTTCGATTCCCAGATCAGGCGTTGTGAGTGTTTATTGAGCAAAAATCACCTAAAGCTCCACGAGGCTCCGGCAGGGGATGGTGGCGAACCCTGCTGTACTCTTTCACCACAACTTTCTTTGGACTCAGCACAATATATATGTAATAATTCTTTTCCAGTGTGATGAAGTTAGCAGCACAACCAGTGTTCCAGACAGTGGAATCTCTGATGTCTGGAACTTGTCACTTCCACCAAAGCAATCCAGGCAATCCATGCCTGGCCTTTTGCCATTAACCAAATTCACTGATACGAATAAAGAACATCCAATTAATAATCCTGAAGTTGTTTCCAAACAGACAGATGCAATATCATTAAACAGAACTGGTCAAACCACACCAATGGACACAACATCTCGGGCAAGAAGCGACCAAACTGTTCCAATGGCAGTTGAACCTGCAGCAAGAACTGACCATAGTGCTACATCTACAGACAAAGGAACTTTGGTAAGAAACGATCCCTGTACTATGTCAACAAACCAAGAATTGATGTCAAGAGTTAATCAGCAGCAACATGTTCAAAGTTCTTTGGCTTTACCAAGAGGGTAAGTTAACAGCAGCAAAGTTTGGCAAATTGGAACTGTTTGATTTTCTTGTTATTGTTCTTGCTGTTTGCTACCCAAGTCATCCAACAGGTCTGCGATCAAAAGTGTTCCAGCCAAGGCCTTTTCCTTGCCCATTTTCTTGTTCCAATTTTCTTTGTCCTATTTTTAAGATGGTAAGGCATAGTTTGAAAGAGATTTGGCAGCTATTTCTAGAAGCACCATCTGTTTAGACACAAATTCCTGATTCCTAACTGAATGTTCTCTAACTGTGTCTGCTTCTTTGTTGACTGGCTTTTGCAGTTATTGCTGTTTAACCCCAGGTCATCCCTGCTCCAGCAGACTTATGATCAAGGGTATTACATCCTGACTTTTTTCTATGTTCACATCAGTTGAAAAAGTCAGTATAAAGAAAAACACTGACAAAGACTCGAAACTTCTCCACCCATATATACATAGAACTATATATATACATATGTATATATGTATATGTATATATGTATATGTATATATGTATATGTATATATGTATATGTATATATAT
>NC_069002.1:13593043-13596403 GCF_001194135.2 Octopus bimaculoides | reverse complement strand
GGAGTTCAATCTCAACACAGTTTTGTTATAAAACAGAAAGCGAAAGAGAAACAGACAAATGAAGAAGAAAATGAAGAAGAAGAAGGTTCCAAATTGTGGCAACCCAAAATGGCAAGATCAACCACAGCATCAAAGATGGTCAGCACCAGTGAACCTCTTTCAGAAAGCAGCAGTTCTATAGAATCGACAGAGGATGCTGCCACTCAAATGAGTGACCCTCACAGCTCTAGCAGAAGATCCAGAATAATATCACAGTCTTCCTCGAAATTCCGAAGAAATTCGGATGTGGTTTTTTGTAAGTTGTTTTTATCATTATCAAGTGTTGCTGTCGTTGTTGTTGTTGGTGGTCGTGGTGGTGGTAGTGGTGACGACAACGATGATGCTGATGATACAATGTATTTCCTTCAGGCAAGAAGACAAGAAATGCCTCAAAGAAGTTCTCCATTGAAAGTGCACAGGGTGGAACCAAATCTGTTGTGGGCTTACCAAAAAGATCAACTGCGATGTCCCACTCAATGAGTCAAGATACCAAAAAGAAAGATCCCATTCCAACATTCATTAAAACATCTCCTAATCGGTAAGTTTCTTTAAAAACTGGCATCCATTCAGAATATTCAATAAATGATTCTTGAAAGATTGTAAATTTGTTGGGTCAATTTAATAAAGGACTGGTTTATAAATAGAAGAGGTTTGGGAGTGGCAGCATGGTTAGGAAGATTGCTTCACCAACCATGTGGTCTCAGTTTCAGTTCCACTGTGCAGCACCTTGGGCAAGTGTCTTCTACTATAGCTCAGAGCTATTGTAGAGGATAAATTTCTGGCCCTGTGCCAAAATTTGAAACCATTATTATTATTATTATTGAGTGAGAGAGCAGTGCATGCCATCTAAGTGACAATGGGGTACAAATATATGAAGCCCAGTATACCCATCATGACTACCCATCTGATAAGGGTACACAAGGCACATGCATCACAACCATATGTCTCTTGATTTTTTGACCTGTTTGTTCTGCATTTTAGTTCACACTTGATTTCTATTCTATCTGTTTCACACTTGTTTCACTTGGGAACAATCTTTATGCTCAATTTTCTCTGCATCATGCCTTAAATTTACTATTCTTTCACACTCTTCTGACACTTGTAAGGTTACGGGTTGATTTTGTTCCAGCTTAGCAAGAATTCTTATTCTTACTTCTGTGTCTTTTCCCTGAGTAAATACAGGCACTTGAACATCATCATCATCATCATCATCATCGTTTAACGTCCGCTTTCCATGCTAGCATGGGTTGGACGATTTGACTGAGGACTGGTGAAACCGGATGGCAACACCAGGCTCCAGTCTAATTTGGCAGAGTTTCTACAGCTGGATGCCCTTCCTAACGCCAACCACTCAGAGAGTGTAGTGGGTGCTTTTACATGTCACCCGCACGAAAATGGCCACGCTCGAAATGGTGTCTTTTATGTGCCACCCACACAAGCCAGTCCAGGGGCACTGGCAACGATCTTACTTGGCTTGCCGGGTCTTCTCACGCACAGCACATTTCCAAAGGTCTCCTGGCATTAATTTGTCCAGTTTGAACTGTTAACTCTGTTAACTCTGCCAGCATATGTGATGTAGTCCTCCTTATTGTTCTTTTCTAAGTTCAAACATTTCCAGCATGAATTGAACAACAAGATTTTCTTGCTAAAAATTTTACACAATATGTCTATTGTATTTTTAAAGTTTATGTCAGAAGGTTTTTTTGGGGAGTATGTAATTGCTACAGCCAGTTTTCTTAAGATTAGACGCATTTTCATATCGTCATCCTAATCTTTGCACTCTTTATTGAAGATCTGTTTGTATTTTCTGTTGTATGCCTTGAAGGTAACTCTTTTGTCTGGTTCATACTTAAATTCCGTTATTGAGTTGGTAACATAATCTGGTGAGAACATCTTGTCAGCATTTTTTGATGACTTACTATTCATTGACTGTTGCATTTGTTGCTGTAATAATAATTGTTGTTGTTGTTGCTGTTTTTGAACTTGATCAAACCAGCCAACAAATCTTCCATAATTTTACGATTTTGTATAGCATAAAATTCACACAAAAAACTATTGTGAGTTTCATAACTCCTTCAGAGTTTGTTTAATCTTCATGAGTTTATTAGTTCCTTGTCGCCACTATTGTAATCCTCTGTCGGACTGTTATAATACCCATTCCAGTATAGCAGTATAGTTAGACAAGTAAGACACAACTATCTATCGACTGTCTACCTGACTGACACCCCGGTCTACTTGACATCACAGTATTTATAACGACTAGCACATACCACTTGTCACGTGGCAGGGGTCGTTCTATTATTATTATTATTGCCATAACATTTCAGCAAGTTTTGTTGAACTACTGCTATTGTGCCTGATGGTGTCATTCTATCAAAACAGGAATGCAGGATTTCTTCATTCATATTTTGAATTTCTGTGTTCTGCAGCTGTTTTCATTTTACATTTTGAACTTGAAAAAGACAGACGATCTGTAGAAATATTGTTCAAACTGTTAAATAAACAGTCTATTACAAATTGCATTGCACTCTTCGTATTGTCTATTTACCTTTATGAAGGGTTGCAATCTTTGTTGTTGTTGTTGTTGTTGCTGTTGCTGTTGCTGCTGCTGTTGTTGTTGTTGTTGTTGTTGTTGTTAAAATAAGTACCTCCCCAAAAATTTCAGGGCTTGGCCTATAGTAGAAAGGACTACTGCTACTGCTGCTACTACTACTACTACTACTACTACTACTACTACTACTACTACTACTACTATACAGTAAACTTTAGGAGTATTCTTGATGACAAAATCAGTGTTAGACTATCTCGGGCTTTTGGAAAACTTTACTATCAATTGTGGGATGAACATGGTGTCAATTTGAAAACTAAAATTAGTGTATACATATCTTGTATTTTGAGCACACTTTATATGAGATAGAAGTATGCACTCCCTACTACAGACATATAAAGAAACTTGAAACCTTTTACATGTGCTGTTTGCACAATATCTACAGCATAAAAGGGCAAGATGAGATACTGAATGTCAAAATCTTAGAAAAATATAATGTCTGCAATATCAAAAGCATGCTGGTGAGAATTTAGATGGATAGGACATGTTGTTCAAGTGAAAGATGATAGCATTCCAAAAATTCTTTTGTACAGCTAACAAGTAGAGGAATTAATTGCACAGTAAAAGAAAACACCATATATGGATAAGTTAAAACAATTAATGTTAATTCTCTAAATGAAGTATTAACAGTAACTGCACGATAAAGTGTAGTATATTGCCACTTAAGTGTGGCTGACCCCTAGGGGTGGATGTTACTGTTGCTTTTAGCAATT
>NC_069002.1:13586596-13591745 GCF_001194135.2 Octopus bimaculoides | reverse complement strand
CAATTAATGTTAATTCTCTAAATGAAGTATTAACAGTAACTGCACGATAAAGTGTAGTATATTGCCACTTAAGTGTGGCTGACCCCTAGGGGTGGATGTTACTGTTGCTTTTAGCAATTACTAAAATCCTTACAGTTTTACTTAACATGTTGGAAAAGTTATTGCCTTGATTCATCAATCTGACTGATGTAAGAGGTGTCATGATGCATCTAAACAAATTAAGATAAAGAAATAGAACGTAAGAGAAATACTAGTGGGTGCTGAAAAGTTTCACACTTTAAGGGTATTGTGAAAAGCCTGGTTGGAGGCCCAACCTTCTGAGTTCTTTTTCAGGACTTAGGAAAACTGAAGGACTGTTCCAATGAGTATGTGAATCAGGCAGGGGAATATGTTGAATAAAATCATAATTAACTGATCCTCCTGTATTTTCTTTTACCCAAAGTCAGGAACTTTTCAGCACCCCTTCATATATCCTGTAATCGACATACACATTCGACCAATCCCAAGCAAAATCAAAATCATCAGTGTCCCCATTTTCACTTCATAGCAAAATCCATACGTGGACTCCAATTGCATTTATGCATGTATCACAAATAGATTGAGTTTTTTTTTTTTATCTTTAATCCTTTCTTCTTTTTGGAATTCAAGTTCAAATTCTGCTGAGGTCAACTTTGCCTGTCATCCTTTTGGGGTTGATAAATTAAGTGCCAGCGAAACACTGGGGGTCAATGTAATTGACTAGTCTTCTCCCACAAAATTTCAGGCCTTGTGCTTTTAGTGGAAAGAATTATTATTATTATTGTAAGGCAGTGAGCTGGTAGAATCATTAGCTCGCCTGACAAAATACTTAGTGGCATTTTATCTGAGTTCAAATTCTGCCGAGGTCGACTTTGCCTTTTATCATTTCGGGGTCAATAAATTAAGAAGCAGTGAAACACGAGGGTCAATGCAATTGACTAATCACCCCAACCCCACAAAAAAATTTCAGGCCTTGTACCCTTAGTAAAAAAGATTATTATTAGTTTTGTAAGGCTGTGAGCTGGCAGAATTGTCATCGTGCTGGACAAAATGCTTAGAGATATTTCACCTGTCACTATGTTCTGAGTTCAAATTCTGCCGAGGTTGATTTTGCCTTTCATCTTTTCAGGGTTGATAAAATAGATACCAGCTGAGTACTGGGGTTGATGTAATCAACTATTCCCCTCCCCCAAATTTCAGGCCTTGTGCCTATAGTAGAAAGAATTATTATTATTATTAGTAGTAGTAGTAGTAGTTGTCTTAATATTTTTATTAATTCTTATCATTCAGGAAAAAGCTTGAGGCTTTGCAACAAGAAATTGAATTCCTGAAAGAAACATTTAATCGCAGAATCAGCCGGCATAATCCAAAATTTGAGAATGCTGAGATAAATGACTCCAAAGCAGAAAACTTGCAGCCATTAACACATCACTTTTCTTCAACAACATCTACTGATAATCCCCCAAATCCATACATCCCAACACAGATAAACAAATCTGCCAAATATCCTCCCAGACATCCAGTCATCAACAGCAATGCTTCCTCAAATCACCAAACTACAACATTCTTCACAGATGATCCAAAATTAAATTTAGCCAAATATAATATTGAGAGGAACTCACAGATGTCTTCAAGCCCAGATCATTCTGGCACCACTGGTGTTTATCAAATTAAACCCCAGCAACCCAAAACTATGATGAGGACAATGATGACTCCGGCCCCTAATTTAGTAAACACCCCTTATTACACTCCAAATAGAATTTATCATGGTATATATAAAGAACGTCAACCTCCTCCAAGAGTTCAAGCAATATCATGTAATAAATCTTCACAATTCCAGCAAAGTATAGACCATTATAATGATGGAACACAACCCCTAACAAATCACAGAAGCTCTTCAAGGTTCGCAACCCCTATGATGGACAGCTTCAAAGAAAATATACAATATGGTTCTGCTCACTGGAACCAGCAAGTTGAACCAAAATACATTGCTGCACAAAGGTCTGGTGGTGAAATGAGTAGTTTTATTACCAAACCATATTCTAGTGCCATTATAGAAGACAAATATGACTATGGTACTGCACCCCTCATGCAAAGTAACAGAAACAATGCATTTTATGCATCACAAGATGAACCAGATGTGGGTACCATGTATTCTTTGGATGACTGTTGTAAAGTTACCAAATGCATCCACCATGGTCATATGTGTTCGGCAGCACCAATATATCGGTAAGTCTTACCACTTGACTTGTTGTTATATACAGACTCAGCAGTAGGGTACAGCTTGATTGTTTAGCTTCTGTATATATGATAAATTGCTCTCTCTCCCTCTCTCTCTCGCTCTGTCTTTAAATTTTGTGTATGTAGTAATGAGCTACTAATAGATTCATGCAGTGAAAACAACTCAGACAGCATTTTATAACATGTCTGGTGTGTTCATGTAATACACCAGACGTATTATAAAATGCTGTCTGAGTTGTTTTCGCTGCATGAATCTATTAGTAGTTCATAAAAGTATATACTGTGTTTAAAAAAATAAATGTACCCTTTTAAAGCCTAGCCAGGCTCATGGGCCCGGTTTCAATGGCGTATGTGTTCCCCAGCTGGACAGGATGCCAGTCTCTCACAGGATTACTCATTTTTGCCAGCTGAGTGGACTGGAGCAACGTGTAATGAAGTGTTTTGCTCAAGAACACAATGCGTCGCCCTGTCCAGGTATCAAAACCACAATCTTACGATCATGATGCTGAAACCCTAATCACTAAGCCACGTGCCTCCACCATATACTGTGTTTATTAAATGATATTTAACTCTCGCCAGATAGATAACATTTTTTTCTTGATCTTACCACCACGGAACAGTACACTATATATATGTAGTGACTTCATTTAGGTATAGAGTAGATTCGAACCTGAATCTTCAAATTTCCCCTAATGTTTCAGCAGCATTTTCTCACAGAAAAACAATAGTTGACAGGAGTTATATTCAACACATGGCTTTGCTGAGTCAATTTATGAGTTTTCCATTTGATTTTTTAATCTCTTTTAAGCCATCTGAAGGTGAAATTAGAAAAGGGTGACCTATGTCGAGCTGCCCATTGTTCTCGGCAATATACCTCTTTTTCTAGCTGTCTTGCATGGTTGTAAATACTAAAATTCCATAAGGAAAGGTTAGTTGGTGAAAGGAGACAGCCAGAAACGACCAGAGGACGAGAGAAAACAATCAGCCACTATGATACATACAACTTCCCTCTACTCTCTCTCACTTTAACTAGCTCATCTTTCTCTTCTATCAAGCATCACTCTGTCTCTCTCTTTTTAGTGCTACAATGACAAGAACATGCACACACTTATACAAGGAAAAATTAACTCTCAATTATATTATATACACCCACCATCGTGTGTGACTTTACATATAAAATAACGGTAAATAAAATTTGGAGTCAACATCAACTTCAACCATTGCTCTTCTTTCACATCTGCAACTTCAACACCCGTTACATTTTGATAATAACTCAAAACGAATTACTGCTTCTACCGTTACAATTGGTAACCTCCGACTCTAACATTTATCGTTACATATATATAAATATACATATATACAGGGTGTTTGGGTTAAATTTGACAGTTTGCATAAAAGGAAAAGAAAACACAATATTTTGTATGTGTATTTGGTGTGCAAGATTCTTGATGTGGATACGTGTGTTGAAAGAAATACTATTAAACCTTCGGAGAGGCATTATGCTGGTAATAATACTGAAGAGATTGCAAGAGTGCAATGAAATGATTTAACAAAAACCTAAATACTGTTTATAAATAAATAAAGGACCGAACCAGTGCGTGTGTTTATTACTGGCATAATGCCTCTCCCAAGGTTTAATAGTGAAACACAATATCCCATCCAAAAATAAAAGAATTTTTTTAAAATCAAACAATTTCAACTAGATTATGGCTGGAAGAAAACAGTTTGCTCAAAGTAGCTGCCCCAGCTTCCACCACAGCCTCAAGACAGCTTTGGAACCTGACACATGTGTTTCTCACTGTGTCGTTGGGGAAATCTTTGAACACCTCCTTGATCTTGGTCACCAACTCAGCTTTGGTATTTCTAGGCAGGTATTTTTTTTTTTTTTTTTCAATCAAATTTCACAAATAGTGATCCATGGGATTACAATCAGGAGAATTTGGAAGCCAAAAAACAAGGACTGGTGAAGTTGTAAAAATTCTTTGACAACCACATCTGACTCTTTCCAGAGGTATGGCACGGAGCCAAATCATGCCACCACTCATATAGCTTTCCAGCAGCAATCCTCTCCAACCAGAATTTGACTGCAGTCTCCAGCAGCTTCACATAGCAGTCAGAATTGAGTCTAAGCTCAATTTCACCCATTGTTGGATGAACGTCAGCATGTGGATGCAGTTAGAATGTTTGTTGTGTCCCTTCTTAATGGTCATGGCTTTGTAGTTTCCATAGCAGCCATCCATGTCACATCTTATGGCTATTACAGTGGAACAGAGGCTATGATGTATTTTCCAATATTCAGAAGGCATGTCAGCGAACTTTTTCTCAACTTCTAATCTTTATGCTCTCCAACGCCAATGTCTTCACCAATACAACAAGCTCTTCCTGGAAAGAGGAGCCATAACATTCTTCAAATTTAGCCTGAACGCACTACACGTGTGTGTGTGTGTGTGTGTGTACATGCACGTGTGTCTGGGTATGTGTGTGTGTACCTAAACATCTGCTGACACAGTTTTATAGTTGAGCAGAGTTCTAAAAATACTTGCAAGATTTTTCACACGCGCACACACATGCTACACACACATACATGCATGCATGCACACACGTATGTAATCATATTATGATGTATTGCTTTCCAGGAAAGCCGACATGAATTCTCAAATATTTTGGGGAGGAGCTACAGATCCCAGGAATTGTCAGGTAGGTAACTGTTTTATCCACTTGTATAGATATAAAGAATATATATAATATTTATGGGCAAAGACATGTATTTACTTATACACACTATGCATCCACAATATGTATGTATGTAGTGTGGATGTGTGTGTGTGAGAGAGAGAGAGAGAGAGAGAGAGAGAGAGAGAGAGAGAGAGAGAGAGAGAGAGAGAGAGAG
>NC_069002.1:13582678-13585549 GCF_001194135.2 Octopus bimaculoides | reverse complement strand
AGCTTGATTACCAACCACATGGTTCTGGGTTCAGTCCCACTGTGTGGCACCTTGGGCAAGTGTCTTCTACTATAGCCTCGGGCTGACCAAAGTCTTGTGAGTGGATTTGGTAGACGGAAACTGAAAGAAGCCTGTTGTACGTGTGTGTATGTGTGTGTGTGTGTGTGTGTGTGTGTGTGTGTGTGTGTGCGTGTATGTGTGTATGTTTATATGTCTGTGTTTGTCTCCCCACCATCGCTTGACAACTGATGTTGGTGTGTCCACATTTCTGTAACTTAGCGGTTTAGCAAAAGAGACTGATAGAATAAATACTAGGCTTACAAAGAATAAGTCCTGGGGTCGATTTGATCAACTAAAGGCAGTGCTCCAGCATGGCCACAGTCAAATGACTGAGACAAACAAAAGAACAAAAAAAACACACACACATTAGAAAACAAGTGTGACCATATGTCTTGCCTTTTCATTCTTTTTTTCTTCATTATCATCATCGTTTAACGTCCATTTTCCATGCTGGCATGGGTTGGACGGTTTGACTGGGGACAAGTGAGCCAGATGGCTGCATTCCTTGTGAGTTTACGCATGTGCTCAGCAGTCATGGCCCATTTTCCACTACCATGTAGCATGGCTGTTTGTACACAAGCATCATACAGTCTGCCTTTTACTCTGAGTGAGAGGCCGTTTGTCACCAGCAGAGGTAGGTTTTCTCTGAACTTTGCCCAGGCAATTCTTATTCTAGCAGCTACACTTTCAGAGCACCCACCACCTCTAATAACTTGGTCACCTAGGTAACGGAAGCTATCAACTACTTCTAGTTTTTCTCCCTGGAATGTGGTGGAAGTTGTTCTCTGCACATTTTCAGTGTTTATTGCTACTGGGCATCTGCCACATGCAAAAACTACCTTCTTTTCTTTCTATTATATATTTTCCCACTCAATAATTAACAACTTATAACCATTTATTGCTAGGCAGTTATAATACCACTTTTGTTTTAGTTATTCAAGTTGTAGTTTTTGTGATAAACAAACCTGAGTGCTTATTGTACGTAACCATTACATTATGTCATTTGGCATAATTTGATTTGTAGTTCACAAACATATATATATATATATATATATATATATATATGTATAGCACAATTAAAGGTTATTTGGGAAAGCATTTACATATGTAGTGAAACCTCTCTCTCGGGCATTCAATCATAAATGATAACGAAGCTGCTAACATCTAGCCTTCGGTTGCCTTGGACCCTTCTGTCCATCATCCTGATTGGTTCTTAGTTGCGCGACAGACCTTCTACGTGACAACTCCTCGCTCCTCAACGAAGCACTCTTCACCTCGATGCCTTCGATGGTGATAGCTACTTGCTTCTCTGGCAAGCATCAAGGAAGCCCTTAACCTTCCAATACCAAATTACAACGTAATCAGCGGCTGCTAAGCTGAATGACAGAAATTATGAAACCAAGCATCATAAAAAAATAAAACTTATTTTTATTATGTTGTAAAATTGTTCCAGTGTCTCTTCATATATAATGCTGTTGAAAGGTGATAGAGAGAGACTAAAGTCTCTATGACAACTATCAAACTTTTACACATATAATGCAAGTTTATTTTGGAAAGCATTTACATATAATGCAAAGATAACCATAAAATAATTTGAAACATAAGAAATTGAGCATAAAGTTTGAAGGATAAAAGTCACTCCCAGAAATATGTAGATTTAGATAATTTTGCATATACACATGTATGTACAAAGGTGACCCATATATAGATAACTATTCATATGCATACAGAAAAAAATAGACAGAATAGCATATTTAAAAAAATATTGTACATATAAATAACTGACTGTAAAAATCCAGTTTATTGCATAATTTTCTGTTCTTTTGTCATGTAGTTTCATATTACACTCAACTTGATTGTCACTTTATTCTGAAGCATATGTAAACTGGATTCTAACACCAGGTTATTAATTTTGCTATGCCTAAGTGAAATCTATATATATATATATATAATATAATATAAGAAAATTGGAGAATTTGAACACAGAAAACTCAATTCATTTATATAATATCCAATAACACAAATCAATGAATTCCAAGTATATTAATCAATATGGAGCTAACCAATGTACACTTGGATAAAATACATCCCTGTGAAAGAGTAACCTCTTTCCATTCAAAACTATATATATAATATTATTAATAAGTTTGAAAATGGAAGGATTCAATGGATATAAATTAATTTATTAATTAACGTTGCCAAGAATTGTTTCACTTCACACTCAATTTAAATTACAAAGCATATATAATAATATAAGTTTGCATTTTGTGTACTCTGAGTGGAAGAGCTTCAGAGCAAAATGGACACTACAGAGTTTAGATTTTGATCAGATGAAATACTCCAACAGACTGCTGAAATTCTCTAACAGAGTCTATTGGTGTATTTCAACTGATCAAAATGTAAACTCTGTAATGTCCATTTTGCTCTGAAGATCTTCTGCTCAGGGTACTCAAAATGCAAACTTATATTATTATATATGTTTTGTAATTTAAATTAGGTGTGAAGTGAAACATTTGTAGGCAATGTTAATTAATTAATAAATTAATTTATATTCATAGAATCCCTCCATTTTCAAACTTATTTGGTGTTTTAGAGTATACTTTTTGAAGAAATATCTCTCCAAAATATAATGTATTAAACCAGAGTATCTTGGATAAAACTATCCCAATGTCACATGTGATCTTCTAGCACATTAGCAGTCCACCTAGTGACCTCCTTTATATATATTTTTATATATTTATATATATATATATATGTATATATATATATATATATATATATATATATATTTATAAACATAATTAAGGGATC
>NC_069002.1:13581280-13582106 GCF_001194135.2 Octopus bimaculoides | reverse complement strand
GAGAGAGAGAGAGAGAGAGATAGAGAGAGAGATAGAGAGAGAGAGAGAGAGAGAGAGAGAGAGAGAGATGGATGGACGGACGGACAGACGGACGGACAGACGGACGGACAGACGGACGGACAGACGGACGGATGGACAGAAGGACATAGATTAAAATTTTCAAAAAAAAAATTTCATATTAAAATTAAATAATTAATTTCAGTAATTAGCAACAGGAGCAGCTGTGAATTAAGACCCTCTAATGCCATTGCTTTTATTATAGAAATGACTTACTTACATCCGTATCAATGATACACATCATATTTAGATGATATGACTCTTCATTTTGCCCCATGGTTCCTTAATCATGCATCATCTACATACAACCCAATCGCCACATGTCAAACCTGCATTGATTGCATAAATGGAAAGGTTGAGAAATCCTCCAAAGGAATCCTTGCCAACCTTGTCTCTTTTAAAAGAAAAAAAACTCTCAAGTGATGCTCATATCAAGGAAACATCACCACATAACATCCCCATTAAATATAAGCACCATTCAGCTAGACTCTAACTAAAATGCTGCCTTCATATATCCATATCTATAAATAGGCTGTTTCTGGCTCTGTGCACTTCATCACTATAAAGTAACCAATAGCTTATTATTACATGTTGCAAGGCAGTGAGGTGGCAGAATTATTAAGATGCCAGGCAAAATGCTTAGTAGCATTTTGTCTGTCTTCAACATTCTGAGTTTAAATTCAACTGGAATGGATTTGGTAGACAGAAACTGAAAGAAGGCCGTCGTATATATATATATGTATATATATATATATATATATATATATAT
>NC_069002.1:13578988-13579928 GCF_001194135.2 Octopus bimaculoides | reverse complement strand
TCTCTCTCTGAAAGTATCTGTCATTACAGTATCGAAATGTGATTGTTTCAGTTAGTAGAATAGTTTCATTTTTAAAGTGAAAGTATTTGACATGAGTGTTTTTGTTTCACTTTTGACACGTAATACTTAAATAGTGGAGGAGATATTATGTTGCTGTGGGCTCGAACTCTGGAAGAAGTTAAAATTTTTTTTTGACTAAAACACAACTGGAACCCTAAGTAAGGCATCTGTAAAATTTGAATGAAATTGGTTGCGTAGTTCTCGAGTTTTAGGGATTCACACAGACAGACAGACAGACAGACAGACAGACATTCTCATTTTTATATATATAGATACCTATGTATGAACGTGTGAACAGAAGCGTGAAAGAATGAAGCTCTGTTAGGGCCTGTAGCAAGGAAGTCAAATCAAACTGTTTTAGATATGTGTTTGTGTGTATGAGTGTGTGTGTGTGTATAGTCTGCACACACACACACACACACACACACACACACACACACACACATGCATCAGTAAAAACAACTGAATTAAGCAGAAACACAATATTATATTTTTCTAGGAAATTAGAGGTAGGTGGAGTGTTATGTGTGGAGTATATTGTGTGTGTGTGTATGTGTGTGCGCGTGCACGTTTATATGTCTGTATATACCTATCTATCCATTCAGTTATCTATCTCTCCATCTATCTATCGATATATATATATATATTCTTTTTTGTCCTTTTGTTCTTTAATATGTTTCAGTCGAAGAACTTGATGCCAGGAGTTATTTTTTATAAGCTTAATGCTTATTTTATAAGTCTTTTTTGCTGAACCACTAAGTTACAGGGGTGTAAACATTCCAAAATCGGTTGTCAAGTGATATTGGGGGGACAAACACAGACACACAAAGACATACATATATATATACATATATACGACGGGCTTCTTTCACTTTCCGTC
>NC_069002.1:13577241-13578888 GCF_001194135.2 Octopus bimaculoides | reverse complement strand
AATATGCATGTATGTGTGTGTTTGTGTATGTGTATTTATGTATGCATGTAAGTTCTCACACATTTATAGGTATGTGCCGTCCAAACCAATATCCGGCAGCGTCCAATTCTCTAACGGTTTTTTTCAAATGAATCAAGTCATAACTTTATCCATCTATTGTTTTTATAATCGGTCATAATGTCTTACGTTTAAGATGATTCCCATGCTTTCCCTGATGAGAAGGTTACAATTTTAATATCAAAGATCCCTATGGATCACACAGGTTGTAATCCTTTGAAACATATGTAGGAATAAAGTATGCAATTATAACATGCGTTTTCTCCATTCCTTAAATTCTTATATACATATATATATATATATATATGTATATATCAAATTTAAAGTAAACAGAAAATGGAGAAATATTGATCAACAACAATTAATTACCATTGATTATTATTTTTTAATACAAATAGACTTTATCCCATCAAACAGCTCTTTCTGCTTCCAATGTTCCACGGTATTGTCATTGAACATTCTGAAAATATTATTTTCAGAATTTTCAATGGCAATACCATGGAACATTGGAAGCAGAAACAGCTGTTAGATGGGATAAAGTCTATTTGTATTAAAAAATAATAATCTAAATTTATGCGAGTCTCAGCCAATATATTTAAAAGTATAAAATTTTTTTTTTTAATACCTAAAAAAACAACACTGAAGTGGAAAGTTAAATAAAATATATGTGAAAATATGTACAAACTATTAAAACAGGTATGAGATAAATATTTAAAAACGTTTTTTGTTATCGTGTTGTTTTTTTTAAGTTAAAGTCATCTTTAAGTGATATCCCTGAGCTATGGTGATACAATGATGGCCTTGCCAGTAAGCTGTCCTGTTGCCAGTAAGCTGTCCTGTTGCCAACACCTATAGTTGCCTCTTATGACATAAAAGGCTTTTCTTATTATGTTGTTTATTTTCAAGTTAAAGTTACTTTTAAGTGATATTCCTGAGCTAGGACATGGATTGAACCTGAAGCTGTTACATTACCAAATGGTTTTGATGTTCTAACCACTGGCCTATTGTGCTGTGACATAAAGTTTTCCCTGGTTCAATGTTTGATGTAGTTGGAAGGATAAATGAAGAGAATAAAGAGTGTATCTGTATAACTATTCCAAGACCAGGATGCATGTGGTAAACATCCTAGACAAGGAAATAGTTAAAAAAAACAACAGACATCAGTTTAGAGAAGTTTTTGTTTATTTGAATAACAAGAATAAAACAACAAAAAAGAAAACTAATATCTCTCTGTTTTACTTGTTTTAGTCATTTGACTGCAGCCATGCTGGAGCACCGCCTTTAGTCGAGCAAATCGACCCCAGGACTTATTCTTTGTAAGCCTAGTACTTATTCTATCGATCTCTTTTTGCCGAACCGCTAAGTTACGGGGACGTAAACACACCAGCATCGGTTGTCAAGCAATAGTGGGGGGACAAACACAGACACACAAATACACATATATATATATATATATATACATATATACGACGGGCTTCTTTCAGTTTCCGTCTACCAAATCCACTCACAAGGCTTTGGTCGACCCGAGGCTATAGTAGAAGACACTTGCCCAAGGTGCCACGCAGTGGGACTGAACCTGGAACCATGTTC
>NC_069002.1:13559788-13576667 GCF_001194135.2 Octopus bimaculoides | reverse complement strand
AGCCTAGTACTTATTCTATCGGTCTCTTACTGCCGAACCGCTAAGTTACGGGGACATAAAGACACCAGCATCGGTTGTCAAGCGATGGTGGGGGGACAAACACAGACACACAAATACACATATATATATATATATATATACATATATACGACGGGCTTCTTTCAGTTTCCGTCTACCAAATCCACTCACAAGGCTTTGGTCGACCCGAGGCTATAGTAGAAGACACTTGCCCAAGGTGCCACGCAGTGGGACTGAACCTGGAACCATGTTCAATACTGTCATGCAGTACCTTACCCAAGTGTCTTTTATCATAATCTCGAACTAACTAAGGCTGTACAAGTAAAATTTGGTTGATGTAAGCTTTTTAGAACCCATCATATGAATTCATCCTTCTCTGTCTTTTCTCTTGCTATAATAATGGCCCCTGCTTCTCAGAGTTGGCTGCGCTCTGCATCAGCACACAGGAACGCTCAGCTCACTTATTTCTTCCAGCTCCCATAATCTCTGGTGTTTCCAACTCCACTTTCCCTCACACTAACCACTATTCCCAATCGTTCATCCCCTGAACATTATCCCACTGGAATCTCCTTCGCACTAATGTCTTCACTGAAAGTTTTCATCTACAACAGTTTCAAAGGAACATCAACAGTATCAATCTCACTGGTCTGAGAAGACCTGAAAGGGTCATGGGCTCTTCCCCTTCTTCCAGACTCAGCAAATAAAGAAAATAAAATAACATGAAATAAAATAAACAAGACAAGACAATGAAGAGATCTTAATAAAATATCAATTAATTTTAATTCATCAAAATTTGAATTTTGTACAATTTTATATAATTTTTATTTTGTTGTTTTCTTTAATACAAAAATCAGTGACAAAAAAAAAAAAATACTGATTGCCATCAGCATATCTTAAACACAGATGAATTAAACAGGATGTCTTTTACAATTACACCTCCAGTGTAATTATTGTTAATATGTAGCAATTACAAATGATTCAAAAGAAAGACCTTAAACACTGTGTACATTGCTTACAGTCAACTAACACAAGCCATAAATTGATACAAATCACGAGTCATCTAATAATCATCATTTATAATCAATAGATCAAAGTGAAGGAAAAAATAAATTACAATTACACTGAATTGGTAAAGTTATAAACATTCAATAAATTATATATATATATAGATATATATATATATATATATATACATTAATCAATGAAATTATACATACATTATAAATTAGAATTGCACATTTTATATCACTGTGAAAAAATAAATTAGACAGAAATATGTACATACATTCAGCATTATATACACAAACATGTAATATATAACCATATACATAACACTTACTGAAAATAAAATATATATAAATGCACATTATAAATATACACTTGGTTAAATTATATACACAAACATGTCCATGTATACAAGCTGCATTGCAAATGAATGTTTAACAAAAGCAAGTTGAAATAACTGACATCAATAAAATTAAATTATTTCATTAAATTCAAAAGTTAGTTAAATAAATTCTGAGTAAAAGTTGTGTGCCAGTAACATAAGCCTCTGTCATGTTTTGAGGGAAATTTTGTTTTAAACTTAAATTTTTTACATTTGTTAGGTTTGGTGGTGATATATTATAATGTATAAGGTTTAAATGATTTTGTAGAATTTTTATTTTCCCTTAAGTATGAAGAACAAGGTAATTTTCTTTTTGTCCTTTGTGCGACCCCATTGTTGCAAGATTTTTCATATGAATCTCTCATATTAACTCCTTAGTATTTAAACTGGCCAAAATGTTCTAATTGTTTTATGTTCAAACTTTACCCTATAATGTCATTTTAAAAATAAAAACAATCACATCATCAAAATCTCAAAGCTACAAGATTGTGCATGATCAATTCAAAAGAAGGTGAATAAATAAGTATTACATTTGACTGAGTAATTTGAATACTAAAGGGTTAAATATCTAAATATTGGAGAAGAGGTGTTGTTCACCCTTTTGATATATCAAACCCACCTGGGACCACCCCTGGTTCTGTGATATGAACTACCTGTTTTAACCCATTAGCATCTAAGCCAGTTGCATTCAGCCCAAATATTCCATGTTCGAACTGGCCTATAATGTCATTCTAAAAATAAATAATCATATGAAATCTTGAAGCTACATGATAATGTACAACTAACTCAAAACAATGTGAGTAAATAAGCATTACATTTGACAGAGTTAATTTGAATGTTAAAAGGTTGGAGTGATTCATATTAAAACCTCGCATCAAAATTTTATATTAAATAATGTTCTAAACGCCAGCTTAGGTTATTTTACTACATTTTTCATAATTTTGAAAATTAGTTGAAACAAAAGCAGTGAATTCCCAAGAAATATGGTTAACAAAAGGGTTTAAGATAAAGCAGTGGAAAAAGTGCCAGAAGTTTCCTTTTGCAATTGGTTAACCCTTTCCATATCAACCCATCCAAGACCATTCCTGTTTCTATGATACAATCTTCCTGCTTTTCAAAGTGATGTAAATGAAAACGTTCTGAAAAATTTTTTATGGTGATTCATGTTCTAAATTCATCTTTATTTCCAAAATTGATTGAAGCAAAGAGAGTGTATTTTAACAAAAATATGGTTACAAAATAGCAAAAAATCTGAAAAAAATCACCATCAAATATAGGTTTCGAATTTTGGCACAAGGCCAGCAATTTCAGAGTGGTGGGTAAGTCAACTGTATCAACCCGAGTGCTCAACTGGTACTTATTTTATTGGCCCCTGAAAGGATGAAAAGCAAAGTCAACCTCGGTGGAATTTGAACTCATAATGTTAAGACGGACAAAATGTGGCTAAGCATTTTGTCTGGCGTACTAATGATTCTGCCACCTCACTACCTTATCATCAGCAAATATTAACAAAAACTATTCCTTCATTTTCACTTTAAAAGCAAACATTGATTGTGAGGCATTGTTAGCTTTATGCTGTGGTATTAGTTGTTGTTGTTGTTTAACTTAATGTTAGTCTTCATTAAGCAAACCTTCAATGAAAAGGTCTTCCAGTCATGACCATTCCATGTTTGCATATCAAAATCTAAATTATCCAATTCTGACTTTTCTCTTTAAAGTGGTATGGCATAACTGGAGAGAAATTTGGCTGTTATTTCCAGCAGGTGGACCAAATGTGTAGATCAGACCTTTTAAACCCCTGTTTAACACTTGTGTCACATATGGTAAAGGGATGAGACCCTTTTTGGTTATGACCATGGGATTGCACCTAGAAAGTTTCCCTCCAATGCACAAGTCCGGGCAAGGTTGTTTATGGAAGACCAGTAGTCGCCATGCATACCAGCTTCCCCTCTCCATGCCACTGACGTTGTCCAAGGGAAAGGCAAAGACCGATACAGCTTGGTACCAATAACGCTACAATTCATTTCTACAGCTGAGTGAATTGGAGCAACATGAAATAAAGTGTCTTGCTCAAGAACACAACACACAGTCCAGTCCGGAAATTGAACTCACTACCTCATGATTGCTTCTGATATGACCCTATGGAAGAGGTGCCTGAGGATTTTATCCCCACAACCCCCTCTCAAGAACAGTCGGTGAAAACAATGGATGGATGAATGTAGCCATTTAACAAAATTAGGTAAACTGTTTCTTCTCTTTGCTCAGAGGATTTTGCTATTTCAGACCATATTCTACAGGAAGAACTGCAAAGGAATTAAATCTTTGTTGTCCCATTTGTCAAAAATCAGGAGCAGAAGAGGCAGTAGCCCCACCCCCACCAGCTGATGCAAAGAATATCCATCCTGAACATGTTAAACAATTTAACATCAATGTCAGCAGATAAAAATAAGGGTTCAAAAGGGACCAGAGGGAGGAGGCGGGGAGGGGGCTTTTGCTTTTGTGTTTGTTTTTTTAAAACTAGTCAAGAAAATTGAGATGATACCCATGGTCTTTCTATACTCTCCAAGACTGGTGAGATTGGGAATGTGATGCCTAATACCCAACCTGAATATCTGCAGGAAAAAACATGGTTGGTAAGAAAACAAAATATGGCTTGGATGATGTCAATCTTTAATCTTTAAGAATTTGGAATTTATAAAATTTCATTCTAACAAAAGAATTCATAGAGAGAACATATAGAAAATATTTTCAGTAAAATGTTTATTTCAGGAAATCAAAAAAAAAAAAATCCTTTCAAGATTATTTTTCAATTTATTGTAATACTTCGATGTTTATACTCCTTTGATGTCAAATTATTTTAATGGCATAAGCAAAAGATGTAGCACTTGGAAAATATCACTGGAATAAATTCCAAGGATTGATATGACACCATTTCGAGCGTGGCCGTTGCCAGTACCACCTGACTGGCCCTCATGCCAGTGGCACGTAAAAGCACCCACTACACTCTTGGAGTGGTTGGCATTAGGAAGAGCATCCAGCTGTAGAAACTCTGCCAAATCAGATTGGAGCCTGGTCCACCAGTCCTCAGTCAAATTGTCCAACCCATGCTAGCATGGAAAGCGGACATTAAACGACAATGATGATGATTGATATGACACCATAATTCCGACATTGTTTGAATTCAGGAATGATTTTTCCCCTTAAAAACATGGGTAGAATGGTATTTTTAAATTGTTATATTTATTTCTTTATGCATTCATTTTTTGGTACATTTTCTTACCTATTCATTGTAAGGGTAATTATTTTATTTTTTGCATCTGGATAATCTTTCTTCTGCCAATTGCTTAACCACAAAGTAGGAATGGAATCTATTTTGTCAATCAAGCACACTCAAAGAGGCTAAGTTAGGTGCGTTGCCCAGAGGATGGGGGAGCAGATGCACATTACAAGGGGTGTAGTAGTATGATTTGAGTTCACAATAACCAATCAACCAGAGAAATTTTTCCTAAATATAACATGGATACATTGTATGCATCTGGTTCCTTCCAACTCCCAATGCCACAACTTTTCTGCTCCTGTGACCTGTTTCCTTAACCCTTTAGCATTTAAACCGGTCATATCTGGCCAAAATATTCTACTTGCTATAGGTTCAGATTGGCCACATCTGACATCTCACACCTACTCTAGAATGTCATTTAGAAGATAAACAATGACATCATTAAAATCTCAAGTTTTACAAGATAATGCAGGATAAATTCAAAACAATGTGAATAAATAAGCATTACATTTGACAGAATAAACTGAAAGCTAAAGGGTTCAATGACACTTCTGAATTGGACTGCATTAGTATCACCAGACATATGACACAAACATTTTATAATCATTCACCATCTACCAAGTATCAAATGTCAACAGCCGTAACATGCAACATGGTAAATTTACAGAGAATTGGAAGGTAAGGGTTAAACCATCATCACTTGCCTATGACTGGTGATGTCATTATGTCAAAACATTTATGTAATGTAGTAAAGTCCATGACTTTATTAAAGTTTCTATGCCACAAACGAAAAGAGAAATACGATATGCCAAGCCTGTCTAAGACAGAAAATCAAAATTATCAGTGAAAAAAATTTCTCCCTCTTGTGTAAAATTTTTCTGGAGCAACTTCACTTTCTCCCTCTCATTGTATAAACAAAGATTTCTACCAAAATCTCTTTTCTCTTCTTTCACTATACATCCCCTTCTCTCTCACCCTTACACTTCACATCATCTACCTATTTCTCATTCATTTACAGTTTTATTATACTAAAATCCTAGTGTTTATGTCTGAATCAATCACATTGGCTTTGCCTGTTGTGAAGTGACAACAAAACATGCTGGCAATATCTCATCGGTGAAGATGAAAATGAGACTGTGAAGGTCTAGAAACTTTGATGAGAGAAATAGGAATTGTGTTATTTCAAACAGCAAGAAACACATTCAAAAAATTGAGAGAAAAAAGAAACATTGAAAAATATAAAACTAGACTAGCACCCACTACACTCTCGGAGTGGTTGGCGTTAGGAAGGGCATCCAGCTGTAGAAACTCTGCCAAATCAGATTGGAGCCTTGTGTAGCCATCTGGTTTCACCAGTCCTCAGTCAATTCGTCCAACTTATGCTAGCATGGAAAGTAGACGTTAAACGATGATGATGATGATGATGATTACTCTCCCCCTCCCCTTCTTTTATATATTTCCACTTATCACCTTGTAGTGGCTTAGTGGATAGGGTGGTGGACTCATAATTGTAAGATTATGGCTTTGATTCCTGGACTGGATGACACGTTGCTCCAGTCCACTCAGGTGGCAAAAACGAGTAACCCTGCAATGGACCAGCATCCCATCCAGGTGGGGAAATTTATATGCCATAAAACTGGGGAACTGGCCCTTATGAGTCAGCATGATTCTAGAAGGTAACTTTACTTTACTTTTTTACTTATCACCTTCTTCCTCCTCATCCAGTCCTATTTCTTCTCGCTTCTCTCCCAAACTGAGATTCACCATTGACCATATCTCCAGCTATGTTCACTTGTGTTCACTGCATTCACGTCTCTTCCCCCCCCCCATCTATAACCATCTATCATTCCCCTTTCACACTCTTAAAAACATACCACCCAGCCATCCTCAATTCTATGCCTATTTTCTTTTTAACCATTTATTGTATCCTGAGGCGTTAGGAAGGGCATTGGCGTTAGGAAGGGCATCCAGCTGTAGAAACTCTACCAAATCAGATTGGAGGCTGGTGATGCCATCCGGTTTCACCAGTCCTCAGTCAAATCGTCCAACCCATGCTAGCATGGAAAGCGGACGTTAAACGATGATGATGAGGAGGAGGATATATCCTGACACCTCATCCCCACCATCGTCTTCTCTCTTCTCCCAGCTGGGGCAACCATGTATCCCCTCTTCAGCAAGACACCTGTTTGTGTCCCTCTATCATACTTTAGCCTCTCAACTCCTGGCATAAAGTCACTGCCCTCAATACTACACTTCCATCGGTTATGGGGTCTTATCTAGTGAGCTAATCGGCAACCTCACGAGTGCCAATGGCAAAAGTACCCAGTACACTCTATAAAGTGGTTGGCAATAGGAAGGGCATCCAGCCATAGAAACCATGTCAAAGCAGATACTGGAGCTCAATGCAACCCTCTGAGTAGTCAGATCCTGTCAAACCATCCAAGCCATGCCAGCATGGGTGATGGAAGTTAAACAATGATGATGATGATGAAGATGATGATATTGCTGATATCACATGGCTCTGATGCGACAACTAGCTTTTAGTCACATTTTCATTTTATTTTAGTTATTTGTTTATAATAGCATGTCCAAGAAGTGGAGCCACACTAAGAACTTTCTGGTTGCAGCCAAAAATGTCAGTGTTGATATGAGTTATTGTGTAAAATTATTGAATTGTTCCAAGAGACAAGAACTTCAGATAATGGTGGTGGTGACAGCCGTGGTAGTGATAGTAGTAGTAGTAGTAGTAGTAATAGTAGTAGTAGTAGTAGTAGAGGATGTGATAAATAAGCAGATGGATGATTGGGCAGATAAAGAAACAAATTCAATGACTAATTGATTGACTGATTGATTGATTGATTGATTGATTGATTGATGTAGGAATATAGATCTAGAAGATATGTAAAAGATAGGCAAAGGGACACTGGAAGACAATCAGAGTAAATAAATATAGTGATAAAAATTAAAATATATTTTCTCCTTTGTTATTTAAAATATCAACGCAGATATATATTTGGTTTTGTTTTTTATCTTTGATTTTTCTTAATTCTTTCATCTCCACTGATTATTAAAAGTATCCATAATTCAGCACCAAACTGCGACATAAGACAATAAAATATCAAATAAATAGATAAATAAATATCTCTATGAGGACAAGGCTTCACAAATACAATGTTTAGCTCAGAACATTGTAATGTTATGTAGATGAGAAGTGAAACCACTCTCCCTGGATGGGACACCAGTAACTTCAGACTAAACTCCAACAGACTAGAGTTACAAATGTTTGATTAAAACACCTCTTACAAACAACACATCACAGCTTCTCGAAACTAACAGATAATATTAATCATGTACCACCTCCCTTCTTTCAGCTAAAACTCTTATCTATCATCAGGATCTCTGAGAAAAGCAAACCATCACATTGCAGTTAAAAAAGAAACAATAAAGAAACAACTCAATAACAAATAAATGTTTGAATAGTGACCATTAATCCCATTGTTCTTCGATACAAGGAACTTTGTAAGTACCGCCAATCAGTAAACTCCTGGAATAATCGTCTTCAGCATCACCATACTGGTCATCTTCATTCAAACTTTCATCTGAGCTGCTGCTGTAGTTGTTGCTTTCAAATTGTATCTTCTCCACCAGAACACTCTCGCCATCAGACGATAGCGTATAACCAGATGATAGCAAGAAATCTCTGCAAAAGAGAAGTAGTCTTACATTAGTTTGGACAACATTTTGTTTCCAATGAATTCAGAGTTAACATAATATAATAAAGTTAATGGGTGGCACATTGTGCGGGTGGCACATAAAATACACCATTTTGAGCGTGGCTGTTGCCAGTACCGCCTGACTGGCCTTCGTAGGATTTTCGAGTGAGATCGTTGCCAGTGCCCCTGGACTGGCTCTTGTGCAGGTGGAACATAACATACACCATCTTGAGCGTGGCCGTTGCCAGTACCGCCTGACTGGCCTTCGTGCGGGTGACACGTAAAAGCACCCACTACACTCTCTGAGTGGTTGGCGTTAGGAAGGGCATCCAGCCGTAGAAACTCTGCCAAATCAGACTGGAGCCTGGTGTAGCCATCTGGTTTCACCAGTCCTCAGTCAAATTGTCCAACCCATGTTAGCATGGAAAGCAGACGTTAAATGACGATGATGATGATGATGTAATATGACTGTTAACATTGCAACACTTTATATAGTTAACACAACAATTTATATAGTTAACATAATGTGACGGATGATGACAAGTGACCAAGACCTCTAGCATTATGCTGTTCTAGAGAAGAGTTGTCAAGCCAAGTGAAACCATAGTTGTGGCCGATACCAGTGTCACATAACTGGCATCTGTGCTGGTGGTATGTAAAACCCATGCTTTGAGTGGTCGGCATTAGGAAGGGCATCCAGCAGTAGAAATCATGCCAAATCAGACTGGAACTTAGTGCAGATCTCTGGCTCACCAGTTCCAGTCAAACCATATAACCCATGCCAGCATTGAAAGCAGACGCTAAATGATGATGATGACAGCAACAACTGACATAGTTAACATTACTCTTACTCTCTTTTACTCTTTTACTTGTTTCAGTCATTTGACTGCGGCCATGCTGGAGCACCGCCTTTAGTCGAGAAAATTGACCCCAGGACTTATTTTATCGATCTCTTTTGCCGAACCACTAAGTTACAGGGACATAAACACACCAGCATCGGTTGTCAAGCGATGTTGGGGGAACAAACACAGACACACAAACATATACACACACATACATATATATATATATATATATATACATATATACGATGGGCTTCTTTCAGTTTCCGTCTACCAAATCCACTCACAAGATGAAAGGCAAAGTTGACCTTGGCGGAATTTGAGCTCAGAATGTAGCGACGGGTGAAATACCACTAAGCATCTCGTCCAGCATGCTAACAATACTGATGGTTTCAAATTTTGGCAAAGGGCCATCAGTTTTTGAGGGGTGGAAGCTGACAAGAAGCTAAGCAGTGGCGGTGGCAACAACAACAACAACAACAACAACAACAACAAAGCGACACTGACCCTAAGGCTTTCCGATCTTTGCAGTTTTCCCATACACTGCTGTACAACATCAATTCACTGAGAGGAACTTTCACACTGTTGCTGTCATTGGTTTCTTCCAGTCCTCGTCCATCAAGTTCTTCAGGATGATCACCAAGAATGTTCCAGTCGCAGGCATACTTCCGAAGATAATATTTAACTGATTCCAAAAGAATATTCTGTTTGCTTTCTTCTGTTGTAAAGGGAAAATCTATTTTGGTGATCTGAGAATAAACAAAATGGAGAATATCTTCACTTTATGTAAACTTTTACATACTTATGGAATTGAACTCACAACCACACAATGTCCCTTCACATATACATACATACATACACAGACACACATACATACATATTCATATATAAACCTAACATACACATACATTTACATGGTAGCTGAACCTGCTAGCAACAACAGTCAAATCCCTTTTCTAAATCACACTCTACTTCATTAAATTAAATTAAAATAAAAGTAATTCATTACATAACATAGTTCTGTATACTACATCTGAAATATAAGATGAGATGGTCGTGGTTGGAGCTCTTGTGATCATAGATCAACCCAATCAATGTTAACTTCAGACTAAGTGGAGGCACATAGCTTAGTGGTTAGGGTGTTGGACTCATGATTATAAGATTGTGGTTTCAATTCCTGGACTTGGCGATGCTTTGTGTTTTTGAGCAAAACACTTCATTTCATGTTACTTCGGTCCACTCAGCTGACAAAAATGAGTAATCCTGTGAGGGACTGACAGTCCATCCAGGTGGCGAATCCATATGCCATGGAAATGGGCCCTTACTTGAGAAGGTAACTTCGGACTAAACAACAACAACAACAACAACATACATTTAATATTCCCAAAACGCAAGAATACTTACATATTTATAAACCTCTTGATGAAGATCTATGCTTGGTTTGCTTAAGAAGCCTTCTTCTCGTTTGAAAACAGCAATCTGACTACAGAAGCCCACATCTGGAACGAGGTCGGTCACTCCAACACCTGAGTATTCTACTTTGTAGCCAAAAGACGTACATATTTCATCTCCCCTGTAAAAAAAGATTGAGACAACATTAAAAAGTTACCCATCTTTAAATTTCTTCAAAGTCTGTAAAAGAAATTCACAAAATTCCAGCCAGCTAAACTGTTTGCTTCTATACTGCTAATATACAACATTGATTTGCTGACAACTACTTTCATACTGGTGCTGTCATTCATCTGTACTGTCATTGTCCACCAAGTTCTTCAAGAGTGTTCTGGTCACAGGAACTTTGGTTGACATGCATGTGCTCACACACACACACACACATGTATATTCATTCATGTTTCAGATATACCTATTTTTCTAACTGCTCCGTTCAAATATAAATACACAAATTTCTTTCACATAAGCAGAGACAATCTAACAGTGAAGCCATATGCACAGACACAAATTCACAGAGAAACAAAAATCATCGACACACCAGCAAAAAGACAACTGCACAATGCATTGCCCTGCATTCCTGTAATATAGCGTCAGAATTTCAGTAAAAACACTGACATCATTCAGCATTTGTAAATTCATTTCGCTATTACTTACTGATATTCACACATCATTTGTACTTAAATTTCACTACAACTTACTGATATTCCTTATCAAAAACATTTCTTGTTCCCTTAAGCTATTCTTCTATATGATATAGCTATTTTCCTTACATTACTGTGACATAGCGTCCAAATTTCATTTCACTTACTGACTTTTATTATCAAAAAAATGTCTCATAAAAAAAGACTGTCACAAAATGAACACCAAACAAATGCATGATGTGCATCAGAAAATGATGATGAGACATGCACATGGCTTGCAGATCAGTGACAGAGAAAGAAAGTTTGACGTGAATCTGAAACTGAACATCAACGAAATGCACAACTTGCAGATAGCAAACTAACAATGGCAGCTGAATGTGCAGCAGAAATCAAAGATGAAAGACATGCACAACCTGCAGCTTATCGTCTTCGAAAAGCATCACATCGTACGCAAGAAACAACACAAGACACTGCAAACAGACTTGCAGATAGCCAACAAAGAATGATATTGATCTTTCTTCTACTTCAATTATTATATGGTTTTTTCTTCCAAAAATACACACATACAGGAGGAGTAAATTATACATATAATAGTACATTCAATGTGGCTCCCAATAAACAGTAAAAAAAGTAATTGCCCGATCAACAACATGTTTTACTGCTAGTATCTGATAAAATGAGATGTCAGTGTTTTTATTTTTGCATAATTCAGATGACAGTTTATTCCCCGTACCCTGTATATATATATATACACACACACACACACACACACACATATGTGTGAGTCTTTGTGATAGTGTTTATCCCCACCCCCACTTGGTAAGTGTTGGTTTGTTTGCATTCCCTTAGCCTAGCAGTTCAGCAAAAGGAACCAACAGAACAAGTAGACATAAAACAATAGCACTTGGGTTGATTTGTTCGACTAAACCTTTGAAGGTGGTGCCCCAGCATGGCCACGGTCCAATAACCAAAACAAGTAAAAAACAAACAATAAACAAAAATAAGAACCATCTTTATCAAGCTAAGTGTATTCTAAGATAAAATTTGTGTATTTGAAAAGGAAAACCCCGGATCACATGATACAATTATTATAACCTCATCAGATGATGCAATAACAGAACATTGTGTTGGTTTCTAGTGTAAACCAGTGCTCCGTAAGTGTATGCTGTGGCACACTGGTGTGCCATGAGGCGGTGTTGGGTGTGCTACAGTGTAACCGGAATATAATATTTTTCCCTAGACTTTTAGTTGTATTTTTAGTTCAAGTGTACTACCGAATTTTGAAAAGAATACAAGTGTACTGTAAGTAAGAAAAGGTTGTGGAGCACTGGTGTAAACAACATTCCATGAAAAAGGATGATATTTTTCTGGTCAAACAAGATATTCAACCTTGAATTATTTGTTGCTAAAAGCTGTGAAAAAGACAAATTTCCCTGAAATTACTCCCGTCTTCATAAAAAATGTAAGCACTAAATCAAATTACATAATTTAGTTTCTTTCACTCTGTCAGATAAAAAAAAAAAGAAAAAAACAACAAATATATACTATGGTTGTGTGGGAAGAAGCTTGCTTCTCAGTCACGTGGTTTCAGGTTCAGTCTTAATGCGCAGCACCTTGGGCAATCATATTCTACTATAGTCATAGGCTGATCAAAACCTTGTGAGTGGATATTGTATATGAAAACTGAAAGAAGCCTGTTATATATTCTTCTTCTTCTTCTTCCTTGTGAGTGGATATTATATATAAAAACTGAAAGAAGCCTATTATATCTTCTTCTTCTTCTTCTTCCTTGTGTGTGGATATTGTATATGAAAACTGAAAGAAGCCTGTTATATCTTCTTCTTCTTCTCCTCCCCCTCCTTCATATCCTTCGATTCCTCCCCACTACATAATCTCTGCCCTATTTACTCATCCCACAGCCACACTTTTATTTTTTAAATTTATTTCCTCCTGATATAAACCAAAAGAAAAGACACACAATGTGACAGCAAGCCTTTGATGCAAGTCTGATGAAGTGCTTCCCAAATGTCTAAAACTGCAAACATTATTTTTTCACTTGTTTCAATCATTTGACTGCAGCCATGCTGGAGCATCACCTTTAGTCGAACAAATCAGCCCCAGGACTTATTCTTTGTAAGCCTAGTACTTATTGTATCGGTCTCTTTTGCCAAACTGCTAAGTTATGGGGACGTAAACACACCAACATCGGTTGTCAAGCAATGGTGGAGGGAACAAACACAGACACACATTGGATAATGAGGGCTTAGAGACACTGTGTCTGAAAAGCAATGAGATCATCACAAATAAAAATGCCTTTTATGGTAGGCTAGCAGAATAATGGTTAATGGTTAACTTGGAGTTAATCAATAAGAAAAACCAACTTACCAACTTTGGAATTCCGACATCGTCCACTCATATTTATGGTCCCAGTGCCTCATCTCACCAGCAGTCATTCCAAACACAACATTGAACTGAGAGTTAGGAGTGGTTACTACAACAAGCTTTGGCCTCAATTGGTTGAATACCGTGTTGCAACATTTCTTCAGGTCTTCAGGAATCAGATGTTCAATGCTGAGGTAGAGAAAAGTTTACCTTAATTTTTTATTGAGAAAATAATACAATTTATGTTTTCTTACAAGAGGCACAAAGTCCCAAATTTGGGAGAAGTGAATAGTGTAATCCATGAATTAAATCCTGAAAAGATGAAAGGCAAAGCTGATCTCAACAGGACTTCACCTCAGAACGTGAAAAGTCAGATCAAATATAGTAAGGCATTTTTGCTAGAAATGCTAATAATTCAGCCATATCGTTGTTGTTGGCACTCCATCGCTTACAACGTTGAGGGTTCCAGTTGATCCGATCAACGGAACAGCCTGCTCATGAAATTAACATGCAAGTGGCTGAGCACTCCACAGACACGTGTACCCTTAACATAGTTCTCGGGGATATTCAGCATGACACAGTGTGACAAGGCTGACCCTTTGAATTACAGGCACAACAGAAACAGGAAGCAAGAGTGAGAGAAAGTTGTGGTGAAAGAGTACAGCAGGGTTCGCCACCATCCCCTGCTGGAGCCTCGTGGAGCTTTAGGCGTTTTCGCTCAATAAACCACTGGGCCATTGCGCCTCCAGTCTGTGCAAGTGTAGCTGTGTGGAAAGAAGTTTGCTTCCCAGCAACATGATCCCAAGTTCCTACTGCATGGCAACTCGGCAAGTGTTTTCTACAATAGCCTCAAGCCAACTAAAGCCTTCTCAGTGGATTTGATAGATGGAAACTGAAGGAAGCCCATCATATACACGGGCGTGTGTATATGTGTGTGTGTGTGTCCTTCAACCACCACTAGACAACTGGTCTTTGCGTGTTTAAATCCCTGTAATACAGGGATAAAAACTGATAAAATAGGTACCAGGTTTTAAAAAAAAGTACTGGGGTCAATTCATTTGACTAAAAAATTCTTCAAGGTGGTGCCCCAGCATGGCCACAGTCTAATGACTGAAACAAGTAAAAGATGAAAAATAATTTGGGAGAAGACTACCAGCAGTATTTCAGGGGAAAATCCTTGCCTGAAAAGCTTGGTTTACTTCGTCACATGAGAAGTGCCTTCTCCCGATTTCCTTTCCTCCTACTTAAAAAAGGCATACACAGGTTAAGTCCATTCAGCCTTGCTACTCTCATCCGATATTCCTTAAAACAGATTAGAAAGCAGCATCTCCCTCTCTATCCTTGGTTTCCTCTTCAAGTGGTAATTAAAAATAATAATTGCTGCCACCTTCAGCAGAAAAATAGGAAGCAGAGAGAGAAAGCAAGAAAGTGAGTGAAATAGTGATAGAGAGAGAGAGAGAGTAATAGCATGTAAAAGAAGATAGATAAAGGAAGCAGAGAGATATAGAGAAAGAGGAATAGAGGAAAAGAGGTAGAGAGGAGGAGAGGACAGCTGGATGCTTGTGCTGTTACAAACCCTTCACTGTTTTACAAGAGACAAGAGGAGAGAGAGGGGGGGAAGAGAAAGTAGACTCACAGTTCAATCATGGTAATTGCATCGTAATTCTTCATGCGGCTATCATACTTGGTAACATCTCCTTCGTAGACATTTACAGTCAGCTGGACGGAGCGGGAGTAGTGCATGAGGCGTGGAGTGAGGCGGTGAAGATTGGCTACAAGTGTATTTCGGTCCAAATCCACAAGAGTCAACTGCTTCAAATTGGCAATTTGGCTGAACTGATCGATGACACGACATTCGGACGCACCAAAGTCAATACACTGCAATGACAAAGAGAGCCTATTTTAGAAGGTAAATTACTCTGAGATGTCTTCTACATGAAATAGCAACAGTTAAGTTAGTGTTAATTAAAGAATGTAATTAGAAATAATCCTGCAGTATTAATTATTCTGTACAGTAATATATCTTGCTGAGGAGTTCTAATAAGGTGAAAACATGTCTAAATTGTCTTTCATACAGATTTCTGTCTTGCAAGGTAGTGGGATAGATCTGTAGTGACGTCATTTTGAAGGTCTCCAGCATGCATGCGCAGGGTTGGAACCTTCTGGAAAGCCTGCCAAAAGGTCCCTGATGCGCATGCGCAGAAAACTAGCAGCAGCAGAGCTCTCTTGAATCTCAGACTCGAGATGCAGCCGCTGAACTATGCAGACGTGTCCTCAGCAGCTCTCTGTTCGCCTCTGCTGCTGACTGGTATTCGACCAGTTCCGTGTAGCTGGAGTTCTGTGAAGGCATTCTGAAGTCCACAGATATAAGAGAAAGGAAAATTGTCCAAAGGGTTTACTCCTAGCGTTTGACAGCAAGAGAGGGGAAACATTGAAAGGACATTTTGGAAATATTTCTAATCGTTCCTCAAAGGTAATTTTGGGGCCACTTTTAGTAAAGTATTGAAATAAGGGTATGTGCATGAACAACGAGACCCAGAAAGGTTCAAACACTATGGCCAAGTAGTTTCCTCTCTGCTCTTACTTGTTTCCATAACTTGTTTAGTGTTTTTTAAGTACACGCATCTTCAGACTCATATACACCACATGCATGTTCACACACAAACACACATGAACAAGGACACACAAACACACACACACATGAAGACATACACATACACATTCATTCATACATACAGACATACAACCTTCCCAACTTTTTAGACATATGGAGGACTACATCTGGCTATTTCTTTACCCACTAGTCACCCTCAATATGCATCTCATCTGTTTGTACCAATGTACTCTCCTCAGTTACATACTACAGTAGTTATATTATGAGTAAATTTGGTAGATGGAAACTGAAAGAAGCCCTTCATATATATCTATAAATATATATATATATATATAAGAAATATACAAGAAATAAGGGCAGGGAATCGTCAATTAATAATAGAATTAATAATTAACAATTTTGCCAAGTAGTTCAGTATGAAAAAAAACCTTTATCGGTAAGACCATTTATCATCATAAATATACAGCGATTAGCAATTGAGTTGCTTCTCCAACATACTGAAAATTTAGAAATAGCAGTCAAAGAACTACTGATTCTAAACTACAAATTTTTCTCT
>NC_069002.1:13553080-13558775 GCF_001194135.2 Octopus bimaculoides | reverse complement strand
ATATATATATAATAAATAATAAATGTGCCCTTTTAAAGCCTAGCCAGGCTCATGGGCCTGGTTTCCCAGTTTCAATGGCGTATATGTTCCCCAGCTGGATGGGATGCCAGTCCATCGCAGCGTTACTCATTTTTGCCAGCTGAGTGGACTGGAGCAACGTGAAATGAAGTGTTGTGCTCAAGAACACAACGCGTCGCCCAGTCCAGGAATCGAAACCACAATCTTACGATCATGGTGCTGACACCCTAACCAATAAGCCACGTGCCACCACATCATCATCATTATCGTTTAACGTCCGCTTTCCCTGCTAGCATGGGTTGGACGATTTGACTGAGGACTGGTGAAACCGGATGGCAACACCAAGCTCCAATCTAATTTGGAAGAGTTTCTACAGCTGGATGCCCTTCCTAACGCCAACTACTCAGAGAGTGTAGTGGGTGCTTTTACGTGTCACCCGCACGAGGGCCAGTCAGGCGGTACTGGCAACGGCCACGCTCAAAATGGTGTCTTTTATGTGCCACCCGCACAAGAGCCAGTCCAGGGGCACTGGCAATGATCTCGCTCGAAAATCCTATGAAGGCCAGTCAGGCAGTATATATATATCTATAAATATATATATCTATACATATAGATATATATGTGTGTGTGTATGTATATCACCGCGTGGCACCTTGGGCAAGTGTCTTCTGCTATAGCCCCAAGCCGACCGAAGCTTTGTGATTGAATTTGGTAGGCGGAAGTTACTGCCGCATGTGTATATGTCTGTGTATGTGCTTGTGCCTCTCTCCCAAAGAGAGAGAGAGGGATTACAATAAAGTTGTTACTGTTTCACTTTTGATACGTAATACTGAAATAGTGTAAGAGATAAGAGATTGCTCGAGGCTCACATTAGGCAAGAAGTTGAAAATTGTTTTGGCCCATGACACTGCATGGACCCTAAGTAAGGCATGTGTAAAATTTGAATGAATTCAGTCGGGTAGTTCTCGAGTTTTAGTGATGCACACATACAGACACACACACACACACATTCTCAGTTTTATACATGTGTGTGTGTATGTAGGTATAGGAATAGCTGTGGATAAGAAGTTTGTTCAAGCAAATAGTTTTTGGTTCAGTCCCATCTTAGGCAAGCATCTTCTATTGTAGTCCTGGGCTGACTAAAGCTTTGTGAGTGGATATCATAGATGGAAACTGAAAGAATCAAATCGTATGTATGTATGTATGTGTGAGTATGACTGTAAGGGTGTGTGTGTTTGTGTCTCCTTGTCTTGACATCACATTTTAGTTGTAAACAAGTGTCACTGTCATATAGGCAGTATCATTCATTTTTAGTGAAACAGGCAAGAATTGGTTACAAGAAGAGCATTTGGACATTGGAAAATCTGCCTCAACCCATGCAAGCATGGTAAAGTGGAGGTTAAAATGAAGATGATGATGGTGATGATGATGATGATAATGATGATGATGATGAATATGTATGAATTTAAATACATATGGAAAATCTGCCTCAACCCATGCAAGCATGGTAAAGTGGAGGTTAAAATGAAGATGATGATGATGATGATGATGCATATATATGAATTTAAATATTCATTCTGTTACATTTTTAAATTTCTCAATAAACTTGAATTATACCAGTTCTTGAACTGCTTTTAGACATTAGAATGTGTCTTACCGATTCTATGTTTTCTTTTCCTAGTTCCTTCCTCACAGCCTCATATCTCTGTACATTCAATGGAATACCAAAGCCAGTAAATTTGGAATGCTTTTCATCAGTGTTTTTGCCATTCTCTTTGGTGGCTGTGTTTTCTGTGGTGCTGCTGTCATGAGACTTCTCTTGGCACATCTCTTCATCTGTTCCATTGCTTATATTATGTGTGTTTGAACAACAGTTCTTATTACTGCTTGACTGAGTTTGGAAATTTGTCATAGTGTCTGACATTGTACCAACAAAACTTGGTAAATTCTTTCACTTAACAATCACTGCCAGAAAGAAAAAAATATAGAAAAAAATAACCAATAAAACTCTTCAAGGTCTGTCTTGAGAATCAAGGCTGACCTTCAAGAGAGAGGATATGTCACTGATAAGGTTACAAATAATGATGAATGGACTTTGACTAACAAACAACCAATTGGTTGTTTAACCAGCATATTAAACAAACTGTCAATTAGTTAGCTTGTTTGATATTTAACCAACCGACTAACAATAAAGAAATATTGAACCAGTGCATGTGTTTATTATTATTGGCATAATGACCCTCCCAAGACACATCAAATTAAATATCAAAATACAATTTGGTTTCTAAAAATCATATTTTAAATAAAACCATTTTTTTTTTAAGAACCTTCATGTTTTAGCTAAAATTATCATATTTCTTTAAAAAATATTTCAAAGAACATTGATGAATGAATGAAAAATCCATATTACCACAAGAGAAGAAACTGTTAACACGAATGGTTATTTATATTTTATTACCAATGCTGGCACAGACTTTCCAGCAAGGGTACTAAACTCTCAACAACTCAGCCGACCGACCGCTCAGCTGTCAATAAGTACCATACAAATGTAAGGTAAATACAGTATGATATGGTGCTGCTACTGCATCTGATAGATTAGCCAGAAGTTACCAATATACTGCAGCCTCTGATCTACTGACATGTTTCTACATTCTATCACAAATACAATGGTTTTATCAAAGCTGGCTGATCTTATGCCATTTCCACTCAAGCCTGTCACCTTACATTGTTTCTCCTTGTTTTGTTACCTTTCCTTGTGCTCTCTCTCTCTCCTGATCTTGCACTGATTCCTACATGTCAACAGGACAGGGGAAGCATGCAGCATGTTATTTTAGAGGAGTGGAGGTCATTGTAATAGTGCTTGAAGAAGAAGAGAGAAGAAACAACACATCTGCAAGCTAATGGTCATAATGTTTTTTGAAGGATTTTTGTGGCATTTAGCTAAATCACTTTCTGTAGGTGAGAATGTTTGTGCGTAGCCACAGTACCATTCCAAATATGTGATCAGTACACCAATGTGAGTCGCACAGATGTTAATCTGAAGTAATTATCAGGCCCTGAAAAGGAAATAAGTCACTGGAAAGTAGCTTTTAAGATGTTTGTATGTTGCAATGTGAGACTGTCGCCTGGAATTTGTAATGATTTAGAGAATTTAGTTTGAACATAGGTATAGAGTCATGCAGTGGTTCCTTGATAAATGTAACTAAATGTGTCTCAGTGTTGCTGAAGGAAACTGGGTAGTCATATCTCAACTCACTCCCTTTGACGAATGCCTTCCAGGCCCCTGTTCACCAGAGCTGTACTTGTAAACACGAAGTGTATAGATTGCATGTGGATGGTGCCCATGTGAGGATAGTTAAGTATTGAAGAGTAGTAACATCTACACAAGAGCACATGGTTAGAAGTAACAACAGGTAGACAATTAAGGTATGGAAGGAAAACTGAGTGAGATATAACCAAGCGTTGACAGAGTGTAGATAGGAAAGGGTTGCAGTAATGGATTGATCAGATTCAGGAAATGAGAGACGCCTGAAGTTCATTGGCGTGCAACTTAACTATGAGATATTCACACCAGACATGATCAGTTTTTTACTGATGTCCAAGACAATAACATTCATTTTGCTGCAGTTTTCAAAGGTGAGCGACTACGGGTATGTGAAATCGGAGAGTCCTGGGTCTACAGAAACTACACTGATCGCTATTGCGAACACAGTGAGAGACTAAATGTGCCGAAGAAGATGTTTTTATCAGATAAAAAAAAAACCCAAATAAAACGAATATCCAAAGGGGACACGAACGACAAAAACAAAACTGGCGTAGTGCAAAGTCAATGTATTTCACACTGTGAGGGATGTGAAAGACAGTCAACGTTTCTGATAATAGTCATTCGTCAAAACACAAAGCAGGAAACGGAAGAAGGAATAAAAACATGTTTGTGATTTACGTTGATCACATTTATAATTTCACTTGTCATCAACATTATCTTCTTCAGTATCAAAATCATTATTAAAGTAACCTCACAAACACTACTACCTTAATCATCATTGCAGTCATTATCGTAATCAGTGTAATAAACAATTTTCATTAAAGTGATAAATTCCAGGTTCCGAAAGATAAAGAAACTGCTTCCAAACTAAAACAACTGTTAATTGCCGTACAATCTGCACACAGTAAATAATTAAAGATCGAAAATCATCATTTTGCACGTAAAATGACGATATAATGTTTTGTCATGTGTTTTAAACTGTCGCGACAACAGCAATGATTAATGATTTGAGTGTCTCTGTAGTAAAATACATCACAACAAATTGATTATTCATCAAACATGTGTCTTAAGTAAACGCCAAACCAAACAATCTTATAGGCATGTAACATGTTATTAATAAGAATACGATTAAAACAAAAAAAAATTTTAATCTTACTGCATATTGTAATGTTGGTGTTCCTAAGTAGAAAATGTAAGTAGATGGATAGCTTCTAGTGTGACAGGATGTCTAACATTCAAGTTGAAGCAGATAATGTTTTCAGGTAACACCGGTTTATACCGGAATAAATTCAATTATAAAGGACAACGTGGTTTGTAATTAAAAAAATATATTCCTTAATACAGATAAACATTACACTCATAATTCATACTGTCCATTGCTGAACTCAGGAATGTACAAGACTTTATCATTCTAAATATATATATGTGTATGTGCGGAAATATATAATACATGGTTGTTACATAAATAAATTAGTCTAAATGCTACTATTGTATACTGATTACATGGTGGACTGTCCGCCAATTATATTTCCATGTTTCCTTTCGTTTAATCACTAAACGTAAACCAAATCTAACACGCTTTTAGTCTAATTTCCATTTAGACCGAGTAGTAAACAATTTTTAAACCGCTTACTATCTTCCCACTACACCGCTCCAATTATTACCACGCTAGGTATGTCTTTATTTGTTGTGAGCAACTAAAACCTTTCTAGTTTTTCTATCGCTTATTAAACTACATTACTGTTGAAGAATATATTTGTTTGGCTCTTTTTAATTTTGCAATTTCTTTTTTATTTAATGTATAAAATATATTTTAAGGTAAATTCTGTCCGATTCTAAATTCACAGTGATGGCATCTCAAGTCGTTGCCGCCGGCTTAATTGTTTATCGACGTCTACATAATCAGATAGAATACTTGCTACTTAAACATTCCTATGGAAAACAACACTGGACGCCACCCAAGGGTTCGTATTTATAAACTGTTCGTTTTTAATGTAAGGAAAATTCAGCTCCTGGAAATAACAGCCAATTTTACACACAACACTAGTCCTCAGTCAAATCGTCCAATCCATGCTAGCATGGAAAGCGGACGTTAAACGATGATGATGATGATGATATATATTTAAAATGGGGAAGGCCGGTTTATAGGATTACCTTAGATTTCCGGTCCATAGAAGGTTTAGCTTTATGGACGGGAAACCTAAGGTGGCACTGTCATGGTATTAGCTGTCAGAAATGAAAGTAGAAAAATCCAAACAAGGAATGTTACTGCTGGTTTGAGTTGAAATCTGTTTCTTTGGCTACTGACTGGCCGGAACTATCTGTCTGTCTCTCTGTCTCTCCCTCGTAGAATTTAAACAAATGAAATTCAGTTTAAACTTTATAAATAAAAATATTTTTGCATTATTCATT